>NC_068413.1:21782934-21942934 GCF_023724105.1 Carassius gibelio | reverse complement strand
TGTTTGGGTACCACAGGCTGGGGAGCCACCTCCTTCCTGGCTCTCTTGAGTCCCAGAAAAACAGGGAAACTGCACTTTTATTGAATGTTTGGGTACCACAGGCTGGGGAACCAGTGGCGGAACAAAACAAAAAGGAAACAAAAGATTATCCACCCGGCCCTTCTCCAGGGGAAGGAATGGTGCCTTCACCATCTCCTGAAGATCAGGATCCTGAGACTCCTGGTCACCCGTCTCAAGGACTCTGCTTGCCCTGACGCTTTATAGGCCGGGTCAGGGCAGATATGGGCTGCACCGCATTCCTGGAGCCAGCTTCACGCCATGGCTGTGAAGGCTGCTCCTGAGGCTGGGCTGGAGTGGAGGTGGAGGTGGAGGCAGAAGGAGGGCGCCCTTGGCGACGAGCAAGCATTAGAGCTGCAGCCAGCAGCTGGGTGACAGCAGCAGCGGTCCGCCGGGGCAGGATTTGTCTGATTGCCTCCCTCTGTTCTGTGCAACGGAGAACTGTTGTCCGAAGCTCTCCACCAAGTCACAGAAGAGGTCAGCCTGGGAGATCGGAGAGTCCAAGAAGCGGTGCTTGTCGGACTCCCTCATATCTGCCAGGGTAAGCCAAAGGTGGCGTTCCTGGACCACTAAGGTGGACATCATCTGACCCAGGGACCAAACAGTGACTTTCGTCACCCGTAGGGCAAGGTCCATCGCAGTGCGCAATTCCTGCATCACACCCGGGTCAGAACTACCCTCGTGCAGCTGCTTTAATGCCTTGGCCTGGTAGACCTGCAGGAGGGCCATGGCGTTTAGGTAGGCCTGGGTGAAAAATCGATTGAATGAACTAATTCGAATTTTTTTGTTACAGGCAATTGAAAAAATAAGTAAATCGAGTTTTTGTGTAATGGCGCATTTTTGGCTCCCCGGTGCTTCCGTAGCATTAGTTTCACATGGCAGTATGGCAAGCGACAACAACAACATCATAGCACACACGAAACAGCAAGCGACAACATGGCTACCGGTCAGAGTTGGAAGTTTGTTCCCAAGAAAGGAATAAAATCATCTGTTGTTTAGAACTGGTATGGGTTAGCTACGACAGACGTGGAGCAAGAGACCCCACACTGCCTAAAGCCCATTGCAGTCAAAAGCAGCACCACCAGCCGAATATGAAAATGGTTGTTACATTTGTCTTGCTTTTGATTAGAGCTGTTCCGATCACGATCGGCCGATCGTTAAGTGCATCTCGTCAGTAAAGTCGGTTATATAATTAGCGGTAAATTCCCTCAGGTGCATGATTTCACATCGAGCAGCTGTTACTACAAGGAGCCATTGTTAACTGAGAAGATGCGCAAATCCACTTAATTTTCAGCGTTTATTTGCGCATCTTCTCTATTAATAAACGGGTCTATGTGAAGGGTAACAGCTGCTCTATGTGAAATAACGCACCTGAGGGAATTTACCGCAGATTAGAAAACCGGCTTTTACTGACGAGATGCACATTAACGATCGGCCGATCGTGATCGGAGCAGCCCTACTTTTGATTAAATAAAAGCAAAATTTGCCTTAAGTTGTCTGCTGTTTGTACTTGTTGCTTTCCTTAAGTAGCGGGGGGGGGGGGGGGCAGCTCCGTAAGCCTCCAGCAGCTCCGTAAGCCTTGGCCGTGAGTGCGGAAGAGAACTTACAAGCCCGTTTGATATAGAGGAGCCTTGAACGCAACATGGCGGTGGTCATGTGCCCACAAGGAGAACATGACTCATCCACGAATCCTGTCTCAGCATGCTCGAGTCCCAGGCATGAGATGCAGCAATCGCAACCATCAGATGGAGCCAGGAAGCGACCACATCCAGAAATGCATGAGTGAAAAGACATCTTTAAAAAGATGCCCCTGTCACTCATGGACCTCTTTTAGAATTTGCTCTTTTAGTTTTGAAAAAAAACACAGAAGTGTTGAAGCGCCCAGGAGGAATTGCAGCGTGATTGCAGAATGGGAAACAGCAGCATGCTGAGAAAACAGCAGCAGCACTGGCAACCCCCACTGACGCACCGTAACGCCAACGCTCGTCAAAAGGCTTTCTTGACGACACTCTGCTCAGGAAGCTGAAGGCACGGTTCTGAAGCAAAAAGCAGAATGTGTGACTACGTACGATCTCCTTTTAGGGATGCAAATCTCGCATGCCAATATTCATTGGCTTGCTTTGTTAACACTTGAAGGCGATTCGTCTCTCTAGCGAGATCCCCAATTTCGTCAGTCACTGACGTAACGTTGAACGTGACCGACTGAAAGGGAACATTATTTATAAATTGTTGATGGAATGATTTTCTTTAAACATTATTATTTTTTTTACTCTTATTTGCTTTTTCAAAAGTAACATTCCCAAAATGCTTGCAAAAAAGATAAAATGAAATGTTTCCTTAACATTTACATAACCAAGAAAAATGTGTTTAAACTTCTAAAAACTTGATATTTTGAACATTCATACAACTTTCAGAAAAAGTTGTATTATAACTTCATAGGAATGTTAGCTATAGAGCATATTTTTATTTGCTGGCATGCTACTTTCCTGTTTTGACAGTACAAGGGATAAAAGGTGTTTCAAAATGTGTTAAGTAGTATTTTAAAAGCAGTTTGACAACCTACGCATTAAACTATCACATTTCTATGTCTGATTGAAGTCAAACCAAACAGCATCCTCTGTGACTATCTACTTCAATGGAAAGAGAGAAGCATTGCAAAATCTGTTTCTTCAAACACATATACTGTATAATATTAAAGATGTTGTCTACCAGTATGATAATCTGTTTTATGTAATAGGTCTCTTTTAATGGCTTTAGCTAAAGAGTTAAACAAAATCTGTGTTTAAACATGTCTAAATAGAACTTGAAGATCTGTGTCATCACCCTGGTCTGGATCTGGAATTGAGAGGCTCAGCTTCACGGTTTTTGAATATTAGTGAGGCTTAACGCTGATTTTAATGAGCGTTTAGAGATTAATCCTCATGAGTAAGCTTCATAATCTTCTGCAATCTCACTGTATCGCATTTTGTTTTTGTTTTTTTGTGTTTTTCAACCGGATAATCTTTATATCATTCCACATATTAACCCACGCACATGCAGCGCCGACGAGGTGAAGAAATTCAGCTGCCAATGTGAAAACCTCAGTAGAGCAATTTCTATAGCTTCAGCTTGAGAGAACTGTAGGATTTAAACCTCCATCAGTAATGGTCCCACACATTGGCTCTGAACAGTAAAACAGGCGTGTGTGAGTTTCCCTCACAGTATTAGAACTGTATCAAAGCCTTTTGCCTTCCAGCCAAAGAGTGATAACCACAGGTAATAGTTACGGAAGGTCGCTTAAAATGCTTGAAAATTCATAATTAAATTGGCCTTGCGTCGGCCCAAATCTGTATGACTTTCTTTATTTGGTGGAACTCAAAACAAGGTTTTTTTTTTTTTTTTTAAGACTGTACTTTTTCTTACAGTTTATATGAATGTGGACTGAGGCTTTCAAGCTTTAGAAAAGAACAAGGACAAGGACAATGACACTTTTTTATTCATTGTACATTATCAAGTAAGCATCATAAAATGAAAACTTAAAACACAACTCTACTTAGGTAATTTTAAAAATTAAAATCTACAGTTGTATCACTTACTAAATAATTAATCTTTAGATATAATAGTTTCTATTTGGGATAGAACATATTTCGAGATATTATTTGTGGGTCTTTTGTTCTTTTTTTATACTGTACAATTGCAATGAATGTGGAAAAGGACAAATGTACAAGTTTTATTTATTTATTTATTTTATTTGTAGATAATCAAGATACAATAATACAATTGAATCTTAATTAAATCACAACACTGCACAGTTAATATAAAATATTTAAACCCACTGTATTAACACAAAATTATTAATAAATTCTATTTGGTTCAGAAAATAGTCAAGAATAATCTTTATGGTTTCTGTGCATGTGTTGAATTGATTGAATTTAGACTTTTTAAATAAATAAATAAACAGTGTATTTATATAGCAAAACATAATTTGGGTTTATATTAAGAAATATATATATATATATATATATATATATATATATATATATATATATATATATATATATATATATATATATATATATATATATATATATATATTAGTGCTGTCAAAATTAGCGAGTTAACGCATTCGATTAATTTGAAATATTTAACGCGTTAAAAAAAATAACGCAATTAACGCGGTTGCAGTTTTTTTTTTATTTCCAGTTGTGGCCTATGTGTGTTCAACGTGCAAAGAAATATGGATAAGACCAAGGAAGGACTTTTAGATGGAAAGTTTCAGTATAAAACTCTGCCGGATTACTCTTCAGTCTGCCACAAGAAACATTACTCTTCATTTAGTCTGCCACAAGAAACAGCAACATTAAAATCATGAACTCAAATGTCATTGTTTAAAAAAAAAAAAAAACAATGACTGTAACAGTGCATGAATCAGACCTTTCTGTAACGCTAACGTTAATAAGCTTAAACGAAAATAACGAAATAATTGTGTAGCGGAGTATTTTTTGTACACAGTGCCGCGAACTGTCAATCACTCCTGTACGCGTGCATCACTGTCCTCCTCAGCTGCAGCAACTTGCGCTCTCTCTCTTCATCAAGCTTTAAAACAAAAAGGGGACAAAAAGATCATATTGTCTTTTTGCATAGGCTATAGATTAATTAGATAAATGAATATCTAAATTTGTGCCTTGCCGTCTACGGTATTTTTTTAGAACTTAGAAAAAAGATGCTGCAGCCAATGAACCGCCAGCGGGGGCTGCAGGACGACTCAACCTCCGCAGACAGTTTTTAATGTTTATCAGACAATAAATACTCAAGATTTTGCTTTAGTATAACTCACAACGAGTTTCACACACCTTCTCCGGCCACGTTGAGTTGTTGACACTTAACAGTGGGAAAAGCGACACATGCGCTATTCACTTGTATAACTTAAGGGTGAATGGGTAATGTAGTTTCTGCTCTGGGTGGGATGAATTAGGAAGCTTGCATTGTGAAGGGCGCTCTGAAAATCGGCAGTGCAGGTAAAAGATTAAAACCTCTATTAAAACAGATGTCCAAATGAGCGTACCGGTACACTACAAGCACGTTCTGGGCGCACGGAGAGGTGGCGGTACGCTCAAGAGCTATATTTGAAAGTGGCGGTACCGGTGCGTACTGGCCCACTTAAAGCACTGGCAATGACTATACTTTGGAATTTTTTTGCAGTCCACTTAGAATTCAACATGGAAATCATTTTTGTTTTTTATTGGCATTGATTGTTTTGAAATTCAAATGGTACTTACATGCCTGTGTTTTTATTTCTGTAATAAATATGGCTTTCAAGCCAACAGTTAATTTGGAGGATATTGATGGTTTATTGCAGGTATGTTGTTTACATGAGAAAATCTGTGTTACAAGTTAAACAAAAATTTCAATAAACAATCATATTTTGAATTTAAATAGTTTCTTTGTCTTGAGTTTACATTAATTATTTACATTTTACATTTACATATCCAAAAAGTTTCAGTCTTTTAATTGCGATTAATCGCGATTAATCACGATTAATTTTAAAAAATTGTGCGATTAATTAGTTAATTTTTTTTAATCGATTGACAGCACTAATATATATATATATATATATATATATATATATATATATATATATATATATATATATATATATATATAGCTAGATTTCACTGAAATTATACATTTTTAGAATAAATGTATACTTACTTCTGATTTATTTAATTCAGCCAAACTTGTTTGAGTTAGTATAATGTGACTCGATCTGACTGGTGCTGCTCATTAAACGTGTTAGATGAGGAAGGCATACAAACTGTGGAGTGTTGGGGGTGCTTCTCCAAAGCATAAGGACTAAAGGAAGCATTTACAGTAAATTACATTTGAAATCAACAGATGCATTATTTCTATTCAGTGCTATTGATATTGCTTTGTTGCAGATAGCTGTTTCATTTGAAATCACTATTACGGTGATTAGTGTTCCTGCTGGTGAAGTTGGTGTACTCTGTCAATTTCAAATCAATTTCCTTTTCTTTTTTTTTTCTTTTTTTTGCAGATGCAGCTTCTTTCCAGTTCAACATATTGTGTTCACTCTCACTGAAACACATACAGTATAAACACACAAACACAAAGATGTTTTAAGGGCTTGAAGGACAGGTATGAGAGGTATGTTTTACATATATCTAGTTTTGGCCTTGTTATATAAAGGCATGTAACTATATGGGCTCTTAGTGGAATGGTATTATTAATAAAATGTGTGTGTCTGTGTGTGTGTGTGTGTATATACAAAGCATATGATCTCTGAAATGCCCAGATGTACAAAACAGACCCAATCTCTTTAATAAACATGGAGATGTTAATCCCATCCAAATTGGAACATGAAAAATGCAGAACAAACCCTTTAAATTGAACAATATTCAACAGTAAGAGAATTGTTGAGTTTTGAGCTCCAGAATCTTTATAGTGCATTTGTAATTTAAGAAATGGCAAATCAACAGGCACTTCACCATCTAACTGGGAAAACAAAGTCATTTTAACAAATTCACTATTCTGTGTCCATTTCAACATTAAAGTGCCATCCATACAAATTCTGACACCAATACACATCAAGGTCAAAACTCAAATTATATATTGATTGTTGCAATCTTTGTTCTACAAATGTGCAAATGTTAAAAGACATTCAGTTCATGTAATTTCATGGAGCTAATTGAAGATTGTAATGCAGTAAATCAACAATTTTTTGGACTCCAAAGATAAAAATGGTCCCCAGTTAGCTGGTGAAGTGTAAAATGATACGATTGGTTGCCTTTACATTTAGCAACGTACAGTTTACATTTAAATTGAACATATTTTGACCATTCAGAATAAAATGCCAATGTTGATAATAAGTTTTTAAAAAATGAAGCCTCGAAATTAAGCGGTGCATTGGACATTTTCAGTGTGTTAAAGGACTATAATGTTTTAACAAATTCACTCTTCACTGTTAAAAATATTGACCTGCAATTTTTACCTTAAATAGCCCTTTGTGCTTGTGTTAACCCATAAAATGAGCTTTGTCGGTGTAAACTATAAGTTGATTGTAACATTAATTTAGCCTTTAATTTACATGAAATTGCCAAGAAATGTCAAAGCAACCAAAGAGATGTCGCAGTTTACCATCTAACATGGGACCACTATTCCATCTACATATGTGTCTGTCTGTCTATCTATCTATCTGATAAAATAATTATCTCGATAGGAGCTTCCAAGGAATGTTTTGATTGCATTCATACTCTGAGAAGTGTATTGGGGTTAATTAAAAAAATTAAATAATAAGTCAAATAAATGTTAAATAATACAAATATTATTGTTTATTATAAGAGGCAATGCCTCTGCCCTTCCACTCTAATTTTATTATTATTTTTATTACTACTATTATTATTATTATTATTTGTAAAATAAAGAAACTAAGAACTAACTATAATGATACTTCTCAATGCACAATACACTTATCAATGTATCAGTATTATATATATATATATATATATATATATATATATATATATATATATATATATATATATATATATATATATATATTAGTGGTGCGTTAACGTGAGACTCTTATCGGGCTTAAAAAAAAAAATATCGCCGTTAACCTATTCTCAAAGTTGGATTGGGAGCTGGGTCTATAATAGGCAAGCTATGATGACTTTCACTTTGATATTTTATATAACTGACTGGTTGAGGCCAGCCTAAAAATATGCTCTGGACAGTTGACGGGCCACCGCTGCGCATCGTCACGAAAGCGTATCTTTTTCACGTGTTTTTAAGCTTTACCGCTTCTTGATTTAAACATTAAAGCATCCAAACACAAGACGCGGAAAAGCTGAACAGAGTAGCTGATCACTCGCGCTGTGATCGCCGCATATCACAGACAGCGACACTGAACCAAGCTCTCTTCTGCGAAGTTCTGCTCGAAGTCCCTCCTGCACCTGAACGAACAAATACAAATAGCAGTTTGAACAAACAAAAAGATGTGAAAGAGCCCAATTCAGCATCACTGTGTTCTGGTGTTCAGGGCTCACGCAGAGAAAGGCGTCTCAAAACACTTGAACATCGAATTTGCTTATTTTTGCTCTTGTGCTGACAAATACATACAAAATATGTCAAAATATCCTCCTTGGAAATTATGCTCGAAAAAAATGTCAGGTATTTCTTAAGTGAAAGTAAACCCACGAACTGGGAATGGGATGTGTTACCATACTTGGCAGATGTCATGACTTTTTTTTTTTTCGTTCAATGGAGGTCCCCTGTTGGATAGGTATACGTCGCTCAGAGCTTCAGTTCCCCACAAAAATTGATATGTATATATTTTTTTTTCTTCAGTTATATTAAATTAAAATTTTGTATGTCATTTTTGTTTCTTCAAAATGACCAGAAACACTGGTCCCCTCTTGGTAAGTGTAGAGTGACAGTCCAATCTTCATAACGTGTATGTGTGCGTGCATGTGTGTGTGTGAGTTTACAAACTCCAGTCTATGTGTATGTTATGCTGATAAAAAAATAAAAATAAAATCTGTGCAGAAGGAAATCAATAAAGTCACAGGTATTTAAATAATAACAGATTTTTGGGGAGATTAACTCTCCCTTTAAGATAGGGAAAACACAGCTCGCTCGCTCAATTACTTTTTGACACCAGTAGCTTACTCTTAAGTACTGTGTGGGTTGAGTGTTTTTCATTTTATTTTATTTATTTATTTTTATGGAATGAGCACACTGTTTCAATCATACTTTGCTTACTGATCAGCAGAAATGATTTTGATTACTAATTACAGCTTGTGAAGTCAGCTAGTGTTTGTACTTGATTTCAGCTTGGAATAAATTAGCAGTGCAATCATCTCATGCAAAACAAATACACTAATCCCTTTCAAGAGCAATTTCAATTAGAGTTTTTTTTTTTTTTTTTTTTGATATATATATATATATATATATATATATATATATATATATATATATATATATATATATTCAAAATGTTCTATTACGGCAACACTTCAATAAGCTTTAAGTCAGTGGCAGTGAGACCTTTTTGCGCAATATTTACTGTGGTCTGCAGCCTGCCTGCGCATGCATTTATTTTTCAGTGTGTAAGCACATAGCTAAGAGTAATGGCTGTTAAGTGTGGCTCTCTGGTGGACCATCAGCATGAAGTGAGGGTTTATTCTTAATGCAGGTGTCCGAATAATGCCATTATGTATCGGTCCCTGACTCAGCTTCGGTCCAGCAGCAGGAGACAGTTCATTACAATAAAACAAAAAAGAATGTGTAATTCACGCAGACTCATCTGATGCAGCCGTATGCATCCTGAGACACTCCAGCACAACATCACTGGAAAGTTTAAACTCAGAGTTATATAAAAGGATCATTTTCTATGCATACAAAAGTGGTGAACATTTTGTAAAAGAACATTCATAGCCATTGCCCATTATGCCTATGGCAATGCAATACCATCAATTTAAATATTCAGTGCTGTATTTCGGCTAGTGCTGAACAGCGCTGAAAGCATTACATAAAAAGATAATCCCACATATCTATACTTCTGAGATTAGATAGATTAAATAAGTCAATAAGTACAATATTATTATTTTTATTATTATTAAGCTAACTATTTCTTAAAAAAAAAAAAAAAGAAAGCTTAAGTATTTGGGATATACTCTTTCCTATTGTGCATATTATTTAGGACGGTAAAAGTGATTGAAAGTTTCCTCAGTGAGCAGCCTGTCAGTATCACACATTCACAGATATACAGCAGTTCTGTTTCAAAGGACGTTTCAACATCCATATCACTGGGAATCTGTGCATCTTAATGCACTGTAATATTAAAATATCACATCTACGTCAACTTGTGTGACTTATCCAAGAATGGATGTGAACATGCTTGTTCTACAGTTCAATTATCGAGCATAGCCTTTGCTCCCACACAGACTGTATTCGAAAAAGGAAGTAGAATCACATTACATGAACAAAATGTGTAAATGTAAATATGCTCTGTGTGGTGCTTGTTGCAAGTTTCATATCATAACATCCTTAGAATTCTTTCATAAGAAATATATTTCGTCCAGATCACGATGGGCTTGCGTTAAACTTGTACTGTAATTGGAAACAATATTATGCTGATGAACTGTACATGTCTGCAAGTAATAGTGGGCAGGAAGAGTGAAAACAGGGTTGGAATCACAAACAGAACTTTAGAAAACATCTGAGACAGATGTCGGCATTTGTCAATCGGGCAGAAGTCCAAGTTCAGGATTTCACCAGGGTCATATCTTGTAGAGTTCTTAAAACTACTGTGAATCTTTTCTGTAGCAACACACTACGAAAACATGCTGTCCTCATGTGCAGGAGGCCAAAAGGTATCACGTTGGACGCAGCTGCCATGAGCCCTAACATTCTCTGAAACTGCTTGACGGTGAGTGACTGCCCTTCTTTGACTCTCTTGACTGATGTGAGGATCGACTCGATCCGAGCAGGAGACATACGTGCCTGCATTGTGGTCGAATCCCAAAATATGCCTAGACAGGTGGTTCTCTGAACTGTAGAAAGTACACTCTTCTTGGCATTCAGTCTCAAACCCAGCTCCCCCATATGGGCGAGAACGACACCTCGATGTCGAACCGCCATCTGCTCTGATTGAGCTAGAATCAACCAATCGTCGATATAATTTAGAATGCGGATGCCCTGCATATGGAGGGATACCAGAGCCGCATCTACACATTTCGTGAACGTGCGGGGTGAGAGTGCAAGGCCGAAGGGAAGTACTCGATATTGGTAGGCTTTGCCCCCGAAAGCGAACCTCAGAGACTTTCTGTGTTGTGGAAGGATGGATATTTGGAAGTATGCGTTTTTGAGATCTATTGCGACAAACCAGTCCTCGGATCTGATTTGAGCTACATCCTGTTTGACAGTGAGCATTTTGAACTTCAGTGACAAAACTGAGAGGTTTAGATGACGTAAGTCTAAGATCGGACGCAACCCCCCCATCCTTCTTTGGAACTATGAAATACCGTCTGTAAAACCCGGATTCCCTGTCTAGAGGAGGGACCACCTCGATGGCCGCCTTCCTTAATAGGGTATTCACTTTTTGTTCCATCACCAGAGCCTGCTGGGGGCCGACTACTATCGGTGTAACCCCATTGAATGTCAGCGATGGATGGCCGAACTGAATGCGATAGCCTCTTTCTACCGTGTGCAGGACCCATTGAGATACATTTGGCAGTAGTTTTTTACGCTGTTAACTGATGTACTAAAGGAATCAGTCCCTCGAGACTGACCTCTGGTGTAAGAGGCCCCTGAAGGGGCGGCGAGCGTCTCAGCTCCGCTACGCTCACGGGCGGAAATCGCTGGAAGCGGCTGCACCCTGAAACTCTGGCAGGGTTGGCAGACCCACCTCCCGAGGGCACTGAGGTGAGACTGGCACCGTATAATGAGGTGGACACCGCTCTATCCCAGTAGGGGCCGCCCTCTGTAGTCGTGACTGAAATGCGTCATGACTTCTTGGCCGTGGACCTCCCAGCCTGACATCAGATGGGGATTAGGCTGAGAAGTCGTCGGCCCAGAGCGTTGCTCTGTCTGTACATGCAGGGGCTGCTCCCGGCCAGCAGTCCCTCCAGTACATCTAACTTCACATGTTCAATAACTGTCATTATATTCCTCAGAATTGAATGCAATAAAAAATTCAGACAAGTAAACACGGTCTGGATTGTGATACAATTCACATTGAAGTGATATATTGAACTTCTTGAAGTTAGATAACAGTCATTAGATTCCTCAGAATCTAATGAAATTCAGCAATCAGACAAGTAAACACGGTCTAGATTGAGATAAAGTACACATTGACGTGATGACTTCTCAAAGTCATTATATTTCCTAGAATTTTTAAACAATCAGACAAGTAAACATGGTCTTGATTGTGATACAATACACATTGAAGTGATATATTAACTTCTCAGTTATTCAATTTCTTAGAATTTAATAAAATCAAATAATTAGTCACACAAACAATATTAATTCCCTTTATAGCTTCCTGGTTGCTGCGTCACCCCGCCCGTGACGCCACGCTCTTCCATTAGACTGATTGCACATGATATTCAGAGTTGTTCTTGCCAAAGGCGTTCCCCAAAAGCGCTCGACGCAGCTCGAGTTCCCGAAGAGGAACTACTAATTTAGCAGAGTAATGAGGTAAAGTGATTGCACAGCAAAACTAAATTTCCCATCATTCTCTTTTGCAGCATGAGAATGATTAAATATGCAGATAATCATCAGTTATACACTTAATACACACTATTTGTTTCAAAGCAGCTTCACAGTAATCAAAAGGAACATGACAGCATTAAATCTTATCAATTATGAAGTTACTTCATTTCCAACTGTAATGCAGCTCTTTAGAGAATAGTGTCAGTTCAGCTCAATTAGTTCAAGGTTTATTCAATTCAATAACAGTCTCAATGTTGCAAAGTTCATCAGTTATGAAACAAATTGAATTCAGCTATAAAGCAGCTCTACAGAAGGCAAGTTTCATTATTCTGCTCAAGTAAGTTCAATGTTGATTCAGTGTCTATGTCGCAAAGTTAATTAATTTCAGAAATGTTCACGGGTTCATCAACCAAACCAAAAAGCCAGATTTACTAAACAGGGCAAATTAGCATGGGAGCACAATCGCATAAATATTCCAGTGGGAGTGGAAATTTCCGGAGATGATCTACTGACAATTAAAATTTAAGTATACACAGGCCTAACATTTTATTTCCACGATGACAAAGAACAGGGCAAATTAGTATCTTGTTTAAGACGTTTTTTGGGGGTGGTAAATAATGGTGCTAATTCCAGTAAGCTTGGTCAATCATGTTGTGTGATTCATTTAAATACTCTCCTCCCACACCCATACATTTTGAATCTGAAAGGGAAACTACTAATGTGTGCAATATGGTCATGACCATGCCTTTTCATTGCTAATGTTTCACTGCACATCTTTAATAAATCCAGACAGTAGTTTTTAACACAAAGAGTGTTTGCTATTAGTAAATCTGGCCCTTATTGCGCTATGTCTGGCAACTGTGTGAAATGATGAATCCAGTGTTTTTTGAGACCAAACAAACCAATTCAGTTACAAAGAATGATCGCCATATATGACAGAGGAAATGCTTGATATGGTGTGCTTGGTGTGCTTGATATGCTCCCTTGGTTGTAAAGTTTCAATTGTGACCAAACAGTGTAATGTAGCATTTTTTTTTCATTCTACAGTGCAACTTATCAACCTGCAAACAAGCCCGAACATGGAAGCCCATCTGGCCTTCGACCAGCTAAAAATAACTTACATCCCACCTCTCTTTCTTTAAGAGCAGTACAGAAGCTTAATGTAAGAACTAAACATGCTTAATTTATAGTATGCTAATGACAGTAGTTTTCACGCTCACATTAAGTGGTTTTTCAGGCAATTTGAAAAAGTAATATATATTAAAAAAAAAAAAAAAAGCATTCTAGCTGTTCTTCCATAATGCAAAAAAAAAAAAAAAAATATCCACAACCATAAACAAATGCACTGTATGATTATTATTATTATTATTTTATTTTCATTTGTAAGTCACTTTGAATAGAATCATCTGCTGGATGGTTAAGTGTAAATGTAAATTTGCCCAGTTGCAGCGTTGGAGAGTACAGTTATCGATGCTGCTAATTTTATTACATTATTCAGAAGTGTGACAGAAGCTAAGCTCTTTTTAATAATGGTCTAGTTTTTCCAGTAAAAGGGTAAAAAAAAATTTAACGATTAGCAGTGTAGCGTGACAAAATGCTAAACCACAATTTTTATCCTATTGTATTGCACAGTCAGCTGTATAACCATAGGAACTGCATTAATAAACTAATCTGTCAGATTAGCTATATATTAATTAGGAATGTGCCCTGGAGCTGAGTACCTTAATTGTAAATGCATTGATAATGACTTCACAATGAATAACATATTCAAACGAATAATAGATAGTCACTCCTTATTCTTACTGGATAATCAGTCACAATACAATATTAAGTATGCAAAGAGAATAAGCGCAAATGCTCTTGAATGAAAATAAATGCAGTGTGTTAAAATAGCTACAGGTTCTAATTTGCAACGACAAGTGTGTGAAGCTTTAGTGAAGTTGGCAACCAGAGAATATGAATAGGCAGAGAATTTATATTTTGCGATTTTTTTGAGATTATTTTATGTATGTTGTACAGTACATAGGTACCATAGATACAATTTTTATTTTGTTATTATTTTATTTTTATTTTATTTTTTATTTCAAAAATTTGTTTGGGCAAAAAGTCCAAATTTGTTTGGACTTTTTAAATTAAAATATTTTAATCGGAAATATCTATCTGATTGCGTTTGCGTTTTTGTTGATGTTTCTAGGAGCTGCATTCTAGTTGAACTACTGTAAATTTTGAGTAGCTTCTAACTTGACAAAATTTCAAAGTAACCTACCTAACACTGCCTGTTGGGGAAAAAATACCTTGTTACCAGAAAAGCTACACTATTTTGACAAGCTGAGCCAGTGTGACAATACGTACTATGTAGTTAAGCTTGTTACATTGCTACCTTTAGCTAGTTACTTCCTGACACTATTGTGTGAGCAGTTTCTCAAAACCTGTTAGAAAGTAGGATAGCCACAAAGACTTCCTGGCAACAATTCAAGTCATTGACAGACCTGAAGAACTAATAATTTGCCTTGCAGTAAACAGATTGTGAAGCATTGTCATGCTTTCTGCGCATACCTCAGATTGCTAGAGGCAGAGTGGAGAAGAAAACAATATATATATATATATATATATATATATATATATATATATATATATATATATATATATATATATATATATATATATATATATATATATATATATATATATATATGGCTGGCGAAAGATTATCAGTCCAATTTTTCTTCACAGCCAGGCTCAATTCATATGTTTACCCCTTAGAAAATAGCAGCTACATTTGCAGGTCACGCGTTGATTCTGGAATTACCTGTGGGGTGACCAAAATGCCATTTTAAAAGGCCCAGATGGGCAGAGAGGGTCAGCTTGCTTGATTTCCTGGCGGGGGAAAATCTGTCATGTCTTAAATATCTCACAGCAAGAATCTTGCCTTTGGGAATCACACCCCAAACATAGAATCACCCTGAGATAACTCAAAATAGTGCTAGTTTAGTAAAACTAAATAAAAGTGAAAATGAGGGGACATTTCACCTCAGGCTATGTGTAGTCATTTGTAATATAAGGAGAAAAACCTTGGTAATATCATCATGTGGGTCACACATTTGACAGACACCTCTAACACCAATATTCACAGGTTGCCATCTCTCATAGCAAAGCTTTTTCTCCTTCCCTCATTCAACGCTCACCCCATCTCTGTCTCTTTCCAAAACCCAATCGACATTTTCATTTTGAAGCACACTAGGAGTCTCAGATGGTACCACTTCGTAGAGAGTGTTCCTGTGCCCTGCTCGCTCTGCTTCCACCAGCATTAGAGTTTGTATTCAGAGACAGACATGGCCCGGGGGAAGACGGTCACCTGCTGAACCCTTGACTGAGATTAAGCGCTAAAGGGTGTTTGATACTGGGGCTATAAAGATCTGACGAACCAGACTAGTACGAACTGCACACAACACAGAATTCAATGTAAGTTCCCGCTTGCAAATTAAACAAATAAAGCAGAAGAATTCATGATAACAAAGTATTGTTGCATGTGTCATAAGCTCTGTTATACAGAATGTAAGCATTGTCCTGACACGGGGGGCTTATCCATATTTGCAAAGACAGAAATCCCAGAATGCAATTGTTACAAAAAAAAAAAAAAAAAAAAAAAAAACATTATCTGGTGAAATTACTGCAAAATATAGCCTGACTGGTGCTAAAAGTACATTGAGCTCTATTGGAAAACAGATGAATATGATTCCGGCAATGATTAATTACATTGTTTATTTTATGTATAATGGCATGAAATGTCAAATTAGTGTTCTAAAAGGTACCCTAGTCCAAACTGATAGCATTAACAAAAGTGCATGTGACATAAAAACACATTTGCTGAAAGGAGCATGCCATTTTAGCCATTTTAGCCTGCTTATATGAGATTATGGTGTACCAGGTGAGCTACTGAGCAAGTTTACTATGTCAGAAAAGCTACACATATGTGACACAACTGTCAAAATGTATTAGTTTGTAGTATGGCATGGGAAACACTGCTGTCCAAAATGGAATGACATTTGTTGGTGTCTTACTGATGAATTATATGAATGGGCAATTTTTTTTTATTTTTTATTTTTGTCCTTTTTTAATTTTTATTATTCTTTTTTTAAATGTAGGTAGAAACATTTTCAAAGACCATGTTGGTATAAATATACTGATATTTAATTAAAAAGATAATAATAGATAGATTATAGATAATAATAATAATTATTACTATTATTAATTATGTAAATGTAATGTTCTTTACATTACATACATAACTTTTACTTAACATCTGTGAGTGATATGTTCATTAATTTTTATATTGAATTATGATACATAATAGATCATTTTGAAACAGGTAGGATTCAGTTTACACATGCTTATATGCTAATGTATCCACAAACACTTATCGACTGTCATACAACTTAGCAATCAAGTGACTTCAAGGCTTCTCTTCTCTTAATCTTGCAAATGGTTACTAAGGCTGTTTAAGTGGTTTAAGTTGACCGTTAAGTTTTCTCCAGTTGAAGAGCTGCAGAGATTGGTATCTCCCCACAATAAAAACATCTCTGGTATTAAGTAATTTTCATAGCAACATGCTAACATTACACTCTGTCAAAATCAAAATTTGGTTTGCGTTTCCCCTGCAGTTCAGTCCCGTTAAAGAGTGGGCAGGATTATTCACATGTTGTTATTGTTGCGTCACATCTACTGCCACGTCTCCTAAACAACTTTTTCCGCATCTCCCCATCAATATCTCACTGGATCCGCACTTTTGCTATCGACAAGAGGAACATCTGTACATCTTCAAGAGTCTAGGAAACAGAACTTTTTGGTTGATAAAAAAGGTATGCTCATTCAAAACAGTTGAGTTTGCTTCTTCGCAGGCTATGCTGATTTAAATCTAGCGGTTCTGTTGTGTTTGATTTGCAAGTTCTTGACCCAGGTAGTGACAATTATCTCCTGCCAGTCCATGATCAGCAGAGTTTACACCTCACATTTTGGCAATGATATGATTCACTTGGAACCTCAACCAAGGTGCTAATAAAAAAGTACCAGGTACCAGGTACGCACTGTACCCAGTGGCAAACCCCCAAAAAGTGAACTGTACCGAACCGTACAGTACCTTACTGTGCACTGGAAAAAAGCCATTAGTAAACAATTACCTCTGGGCAGTATCATTTTTTTTCTTGAGCAGAATAAAAAATGGCATGTAGTATTAATATTTATTACGTAAATGTTGCTGTTTTTTTATTTTTATTTTAGACTATTTTTCATTTATTTATTTTTTGTATATATGTACAACAGTGTGAGTCCAATCTTTGCTCAGATGCTGTGTGGGTTTGAGTGATATAAACTGTGTGACCAGACTCCACAAACACTGCATTATTACATAATAGTGATGATTATCTCAGATGTTTAGCAGCACTGACATTTTTAAAAAAAATAAATAAAATAAAACTGAACTGAGGTCAAGTCTTTCATATATTCATAAAGCACTGGACGCAAAAGTTCTAATTAACTAGGCTGTTTTAAGAATTGTTTGAAAGGACTGTTCTCTTAGAAATTAAAATGTGCTGTTCCTTCACTCACCTTTGGGCCAGCCAACTTGTAGGTGTTTTTTTTTTTTTTTTTTTTAGTAGCAGAACAGAAAAAACAAAAAAAAAAACAAAAAAACTTTTAGTTGATTTTAAGTCCTTGGTGATTTATAAATGGCAAAAAAGTCAATGGCTAACGTCACTTTAAGTCAAAAAAGCATTAACAGGCAAGAGAAAATACTGAGGTCTTACCATGCTAAATGATCAGTCTGTGCACGTAACTCAACATTATTTACAACATTATTACCTGTAATCCATAGCCTCAGGTAAATAGTCCAGAGTGATGCCTGGGTCATGAACGAATCATTCCTTTGAACCAGTTCATTTTAGCGAGCTTGATGAAACCAAATCAAATTTAACCGACTGAAACAGTTCACAGTTCAAGCAGCACGGGTCTGCAAGTTACTCAGTCAAAACTCACTTTGGGACATGCCCGACAGACTTGAAATGAGCCAATATACCAATGTATATGACGCCAGTTTTTGACACATCATTCAGTGCTCCAGTTCCTCCAACAGTACACTGAGCTGAGGAAACGGTTCTGATTCGAAAACCAATGAGCTGCTGATATGAGCATGCATGAACCGAGCTCTTGAATGAAGGGGCTTCTTTTTTTTATGGTTTATCCAGATTTATTTAAAAAGGTTGCATTTAACTAATTGTGTTTGCTTTATTATTTATTTACTGCTATTTTATAGTTCAGCGCAGCTCTGATTCATTTGCATATTGATAAATAAGAAATGTATATTACGTAATTGATATTTCAGAAACAAGTAAAAAAAACTTGCTATTCTGTTCATCTTTGCTCCATCATGCTGATCTGTATAACAAGCACAGGCAAACATAGTGAAACGCTCCAGTTCAGTTATATGAAATATAAGCACTACTAAAATGCTGCTCGACCAATCAGATTAGGAGAACAATCTGTTTAACAAGCATACATTTGATAAGCAATATTTAAGCCAATAACAGTAGGCATTTTACAAATCTAATTAGACATAACAGTATTGCTTGGGTAGCCACACAGCTTTTATGTTATTATTCTACTTTCTGCTCTTCAGAATTTCCTTTTATCCGTGTTTTTCAGAACAGAAGCCATCTCTACAAAGTGGTCCTTCAAAAGACGGCATGTGAAACATGAGCATGCTAATAGGAATTTTTCATCTCTCGACCAGGCTTGTTTGCAGAAGCTTGGTACGGTGCAAACATCTGTTCGATAATTGTACACCCAGGGCTCCTCTATCCGCTAAAGATATACAACATTACACATTCAAGACTACATTTTAGATGTCAATTACGCTATCTGATGTTTACTTAACCAAGCCATTACCATGCTAACAGTTCAAGACAATACCTCCACAGCGTTATGAGAGCTGCAGATAATGTGAATGCGAGGGCAGTGGAGCACTAACAAGCCCTGAATAACAAAAAATATTGGAAAGTGTTTCAAGGCAGCCCTTTGTCAATGTTGCTCAGAGAAAGAGAGAGAGAGGCAGGCAGGAGGAGGATGTTTTCAGGAAAGGCAGTTTCTTATCTTGATATAATCACACAGCCGCTCTCATACCTGCTAGGCCGCTGATAACTGACAGCAGGAGAAGTGGTTTCCATGGTGACCCCATACTTGTTCTGGAGGGTCCCTTCTGTGAGATTGTTAGTAGGTCTGTTTCTTCATTAAAGCAGTGCCTATGAGAAACAAGAGGACAACAGTGAGGGACCGAGTGAATTTGAACTGGATGTGTGAGTGAGAGTGAAAGAAAGAGGTAAGTTAGTTTAGCTAAACAAGTCTGTTATACTATAAATCATTCTCAAGGGCTCAGACTGACGGTTCAAGAAGTATCAGATATCGGAGCTCTGGAGCAAATCCAGCAGAAACACAGCAATAACAAACAGAACCCTGGCTAAAATCCCTGGGTATTACTGTTAATAAATACACGGTGGAAAGTTCTGGCTGGTACATTGTCAAATTGAATTTCATGAAAGAGCATGCCAATATCACATATTGAAAAAGAAGAGAGAAAAAAAGAAGGAAATTAATAATAATAATATTAAAATTCAATTCAATTTATTTAGAAGATGAGGTCATGAAATTAGATCATCATAATCATGTTATTTGAGCAACTGTTATTTTGTTTTATTTTTTCTCCATGATCAAAGCACAGACGGGTATGTTGCTTTAGGCGTGACAGAGCAGCCAGATGCTTGAAAAGCAGACACACCGTCCTCCAACCACACACCAGAACACAGCCCTAAGTACATATGGTCAGACCTCTAATGGTTGTGCAGCTGTTCAAGCACAAACACGCGCACATGCTACAGCAGGTTTATTTAATAACCTTTTTTGCATAAAAAGAGAGCAAATATTAATTTTTGAGTCTGGATGCGATTAATAGAGTCCTGTGGAGAGCCTGAGGAAAGTCTGGACACGCTCTCACAGTCTCTCTCTCTCCCCGTCCTCCACCCATCCATTACTAATAACACCTGCCTCTGCCTCACCTCGGTGCACACACACACACACACACGTGCAGACTGACCGAGACTGAGTAGCGTAAACCAACAATTCTCATTATTTATATTCATGGCGTCGTGGCCTGCCTATCAAATGAGAGTGTTCTGCAGGAGTGGCTGTAAAAAATGTGTCCATATGCCCAACTTTTGGAAGCCACCACATCGTGTGCCCTAAAATTTTTCTCTTATTTGTCTATTTGAAACTGTTTTCATTTACTTTTTTTTTTTTTTTTTTTCTCATTGAGAAGGTCACATTACAGGAACAGTTAACGACAAAACAATAAAATAAATAAATACTGATTTCATCCTACTTGCCCTGCAGTTTATTTATATATATATATATATATATATATATATATATATATATATATATATATATATATATATATATATATATATATATATATAGTGGGGATCGAAAGTTTGGGCACCCCTTGCAGAATCTGTGAAAATATGAGTAATTTTCAAAAAATAAGAGAGATCATACTAAATGCATGTTATTTTTTATTTAGTACTGTCCTGAGTAAGATATTGTACATAAAAGATATTAACATTTAGTCCACAAGACAAAAAAATTGCTGAAATTATTAAAATAACCCGACTCAAAAGTTTGGGAACCCTTGGTTCTTAGTACTGTGTTCTGTTACCTGATGATCCTCGGCTGTCTTTCTGTTTTGTGATGGTTGAGCATGAGTCCCTTGTTTGTTCTGAACAGTTAAACTGAGCAGCGTTCTTCAGAAAAATCTTTAAGGTCCTGCAGATTCTTCAGTTTTCCAGCATCTATGCATATTTGAACCCTTTCCAGCAGTGACTGTATGATTTTGAGATAAATCTTTTCAGACTGAGGACATTTGAGGGAATCAAACACAACTATTTAAAAAGATTCAAACATTCACTGATGCTCCAGAAGGAAACAAGATGCATTAAGAGCTGGGGGGTGAAAACTTTTGGAATTTGAAGATCAAGGTAAATTGTACTTAATTTCTGTACCGGGAAACATACAAGTATCTTCTGTTGCTTACGAAGGGCAGAACTAAATGGAAAAAAAAAAAATTATATTTCAAGAAAATAAGACAAATTTGGCCATCTTCATCATGTTCAAAAGTTTTCACCCCCCCAGCTCTTAATGCATCTTGTTTCCTTCTGGAGCATCAGTGAATGTTTGAATCTTTTTAAATGTTTGTGTTTGAGTCCCTCAATTGTCCTTAGTGTGAAAAGATGTATCTCAAAATCATACAGTCACTGCTGGAAAGGGTTCAAATATGCAAAGATGCTGGAAAACTGAAGAATCTGCAGGACCTTAAAGATTTTTCTGAAGAACGCTGCTCAGTTTAACTGTTCAGAACAAACAAGGGACTCATGCTCAACCATCACAAAACAGAAAGACAGCCGAGGATCATCAGGTAACAGAACACAGTACTAAGAACCAAGGGTTCCCAAACTTTTGAGTGGGGTTATTTTAATAATTTCAGCATTTTTTTTTGTCTTGTGGACTAAATGTTAATATCTTTTATGTACAATATCTTACTCAGGACAGTACTAAATAAAATATAACATGCATTTAGTATGATCTCTCTTATTTTTTTCACAGATTCTGCAAAGGGTGCCCAAACTTTCGATCCCCACTGTGTATATATATATATATACACACACATACATACATACATACACACACACACACACACACACACACACACACACACACACACACACATCCATAGAGGATCCATTGGCCAAATTATGTAATACTTAATTTATCCAAATCTGCCTAGAGGAGGAATCAAACTACATTTTGGACGGAATCAATGTGTTATTTTTTTTTATTTTATTTTTTATTTTTATTTTTGTGAGCTATTCCTTTAAGGCATTCCTCACACAAACTGGTACTAAATGTTTTAACTTAATTTCATGTTTTAACTTCTCATTTTTTCTAAGTTAGCATGGAAAACCATGCATAAAATTGCCTTCTAAAGTGAAATACAAATTAGACCACAGAGTTATCATTCAAACAGAGAACAGACAGTAAAAAAAAAAAAAAAAAAAAAAAAAAACATATTTTCACACTAAATTAAGACAAAGCTAAATGTGTCATTTGTTATAATGGGCTTACTGTGTGTGACAATTGCCGTACATTTATTTAAAGTTGTTTATTTAAAAGTTGTTACGTTGGGTCATATTTTAGTTGTTAATAAATTAGAACAAAAAACTGCTCATATAAAATAATTATTCATTTTAGAATAAATATATATATATATATATATATATATATATATATATATATATATATATATAAACTATATATATAGTTTTTTTTTTTTTTTTTTTTTTTTTTTTACTGACTTTTTCTGGATTTTTTAAAGACTTTTCTGGTCGTGCAGCTCCATATAATGAAAGTGAATGCGTCTGAAAAACACACTCACATGTAATATGTCAAGTCTTCTGACATCATACAACAGTCTGAAATTTAGGTAATTATTCCTGAAAATCTTCTGCCCTGCCTATTTTGATGTATTTTTGGTGAAGTGGAAGTGTTCATTTGACTCAGACCTTCCAGTGAATCAGTTTCATTTCATAAAACTTGTCTGAATGAGTCACTCATGAATCAGACTAATCTGGTTTTCTGACTCATTCAACTTCATTCAAATTGATGATCTAGTCTGAAACAAAGACAGGCATACAGGTTTGGTACAATATGATGGTCAGCAAATGATAACTGAATAATCAACATTGAATATTGCTCTGTTTGTTTAACTGATTAGAGATCTCTTAGATGCTGCTGTATTGAACATGGCACCTGATGAATACCCTTTTGAAAAATCCAGCATATGCTGGATAGCTATGTTTCGAAGCATGGCTGCTGGTTTGAGCTGGTTTAAGTTGGTCCTTAGCTGGTCACGAGCTGGTTACATGCTGGTCTTCAGCTGGTCCTGAGCAGGAGCTAGTTGCATGATCATTATAATAAACATCACCATTTGTGCTCCACTGTAGAAAATCATGTTGGTTTTGAACGACATGAGAATAAATAGATGCTGACAGAATTTTCACTGCAGCTCTTTTTTTCTGTTATCTGTTCTCATTTGATAAGCAGCAGCGTTTTAGTACATTATAAACTACAGCAATACCAGAAGTTAAAAACCGTTTCCCATAAAGCCAGGTTTTATAGCACTGCATGCTTGACAAAATGCTTCTATTCAGTAGTTTATTGGAGTGACTCCTTGAGTAGAAAAGAGCTCTGTGTGTGTGTGTGTGTAATAGACTCCTGTGGGAGTGGTACTCCTGTGTATATTTAGTAATGCAGGCTTGCGTCAGGCCTGTCTAAAGTTCATCGCACTTGGCTGCTCCACATCAGGCTGTGTGCATGAGCTCTCTCATCGAAAATGCTCTGCCTTCTCTCCCTCCCACTTACAATGTAAAAACAGGAGGAACAGAACTCCAATTTCAGCCTAGATCAGTCATAAAGCTGAGGAACAATCCCACGTTTACAGACTGGAGGAAGACATCCTGTCTTTGGCAATAATGCCGGCTTATATTTTCCTCTTCTAAAAAAGAACAGTTATCATGAAACTATTGCACGGTTGTGTAGATTTTGCTTTAGGATTTAAATATTAAGGCAACTTGTATTCAATGTATTGATCTTTACTGAGAAATTGAGTCTTTACTCATTTTCAAAAAACATCTATAAGACTCATCTTTTTCGCCAGCACTCAACCAACTAATACTAGCACTTACCTTACCTTTTGTTTTCTTGTCTATCCTATTCTTGAAAAAAAAAAAAAAAAAAAAAAAAAACCCTGGCTATGGGTTCCGTGCTTGGCTAACTGAGACTTGTCATGGCACTTGTATACTGTTGTTCTCTTGTTGGTCTGATTGCTTCTATTTTTCTCATTTGTAAATCGCTTTGGATAAAAGCGTATTCTAAATGATTAAATGTAAATGTAAATAGTGGGTGCATGCAACAGGAAATACTGTAAGTACACAATACTGTCCTAAAATATATAATTAAAATGTTTCAAAATGCTGTTATTTATTTTAATAATTTGCATTTAATTCTCCAATTTATTGTTTTTTACATCTAACTATGTTTTAAAAAGCAGTTGTAGATATGCATATTAATGGACAGTTTGAAAAGTGTTTTATTTATTTATGGATGGATGGAATTGCATTAGTCCTCCAGATTTAATCAAACCGGATAGTAATGTGGTGGCAATTCTATCCTAGTAAATTCCCCATATCATACTCCTACATTCGACAATTATAAAAATGAAAAGAAGTCCTTATTGTATTTTTGGGGGAGTTATTAGAAGATGGCCTAGTCTACTCCTCATCTGTTCCAACAGTCCTGAGTTTACCAAGATACCACCACTCACAGATGCATCTCTAAACAGTAAAGCTGTTGTTACTCTGCAGAGGCTGTTTGGTCTCCAGCAGCCTCTCTGTCCTGCTGAGGTCACTGTGCTGGAGTCATCATGGCCCGGAGCCGCTCTAATCCCCGTCCCCTGGGTGACATTAAACTTCATCTGCCTCTTTTAATTAATGAGGAATTCAAAGAGAGCCATCTGATCCTCCTCATGACAAACGAGTGCTTTTTTCATTATCACCGCTCTCTTTTGTTTCTGCTCTCATAAAGATTTTTATTTTTTTAAACTAGGACGGGCTTTTAAACAATTAGTGAGAGGTGGACGCCTTTTTATCTTGCTGTTATTAGGATGGGCATGCACTGTAAGAGAGCATGCTCTACATCAGAGATGGTGGCCTTACATTATTATTGTCAATGCTCACTTCAAAGCAAGGGAGTACATCTCTCACGCATTTTATCCCTCTCGCTGCTGCTATTTCATCATCAGTGGAATTACACCGTCAAAGACATCTCACCGTGTGATCTGAATACTAGCACGCCTCGTAGTCAGAGACACTTTTAACAAGCTCTGGACTCGTTTGATTCAATCAGTTTTTTCAGTGTTAAACTAATTTGTGCAACATTTAATTTAGATTTATAATTTAATTTTGAGTCCATTATGGCCACATATATATTGGAATATTTTGGGGACACAACCACATTTAAAGCACATACACTTAAAAAAATAGTAATAATAATACAAGATGTAGATGAGTTTGTTTCTTTATCGGAACAGATTTAGAGACATTTAGCATCACATCAATTGCTCTGCAGTGAATGGGTGCCGTCAGAATGAGAATCCAAACAGCTGATAAAAACATCATAAGTAATCCACACTCTTCAAGTCTGTCAATTAATGCCTTATGAATGGAAAAGCTGCATGTTTGCAATAAACAAATCAATCATTAACTAGCCATCTATCTATAATATTTCCTTCTACATGGAAAATGTTGTCTCTAAATCTAAAATCAGGAGAGTAATATGCACAGATCAATCAATTCATATAAGCGAAAACTGTTTTTTCACTGGATAAAGTGTTATTATGAATGATGGACTTGCATTATGGACAAATTGACGGTTCAAAGTTAAAAAGCCCTGTTGATGGATTTGTTTCAATCCAAGCTTTTAGCTTCACAGGATGTTATTTGATGGACTGGAGGTGTGTGGATTACTTGTGGGTTATCATGATGTTAATAACTGTGGAAACACATCATCACAGTCTGCTAAAAGTAGCGTGATTGTCACCTTTGAGCCGTTTAATGCATCCTCATTTTGAAAAAATATATACATTTTTGAAATCTTCCTTATCAAATACACCTTTTTCACGTCATCGATGCAGGACAAATTTTCCAATAAGACCTATAAGATGCATTTAGAAATTAGATAGGGTGACTTTGCATTCAATGCCTATTTTACAATGCCAATAAGTGTTTTTGATATATACTGTGCCCGCATATATGCCAAGCTATAACTTAAATATCAAATTGTGTCAAATATCACTTTTCAATAAAATTTTGTTAAATATTAATGCCAGGTTATTAATGCCAGGAAAAAAAAAACTGTGAATTTGCTCATACGCATGTGCTGAAACAAATAGCTTCTTCTTCCATGCCCATCTACATCTTCTTAATCTCAGCTGCCGATGTCCTTCAGTAATGACTAATGCTGCTCTACTCTTCTAAATTTTCCGGGAAGCTCTCGTTTGAGGTCTGTGGGAGGACATGAAATCGAAAATCGAGGGTGGATGGTGAGAAAAGTAATTGTAATGGTATGTCTTAAATGGGCAGCTCTATCTCGTTTTGCCAAAGAAATGATCCATACGGGAAGTCATGAGTGGAAAGAAGTAGCTAGTAACAAGTGGTGGCCTATTTGAGTTAAAACAACTGCTATATAGTCTGAAGCTCCGGGAGAGGAGTAAGCTATCTCTAAAGAAAAAAAGGAAAGAAAGCTGAAACGGATTCCTGCCTGCGAGGATAATGTTCCACCATGAGCTAACACTGCCTGTGGGGAATTAGAACCGTTCGTTTATAATTCGGGATGCAGAGCCAGGAAGACACAGAGCCTTATGTTCCAATCATTCGTAACAAAGACGTGATGCATTCGTTTAACTTCGTGTTGAACTTGTCTTCAGGAAACACTCATACGGTAGTTTTCACTCCTAGTCCCGTGGACCCGCCGCACTGCACAGTTCAGTTCACGTAGTTCTCTCCCAATGGTTTGAATCAGGTTTGTAAACATAGGAGAATGTGCAGTGCTGAGGGTCCCGAGCACCAGGGCTGGAAAACACTGCGCTAACAAAAATGTCTTCCTTTAACAATTGACCTGGAGCTGACACAATGAGGAGACTGATTGACCGAGGTTTTTTTGACACTCTTGTAACATTGTGTTCACACAGGACGTGTTATTTCTTTCACAAACAGCTACAATACTGAATGACAATATGTCTTTGAGTTTTGATCAGTGGTTCTCAACTGGTTTTGCTCAGAAATGCGATAAGCAAAATTGTGCAAAATCTCATGTTCTTTTTTATGTTTGCTATTACTTAAATAATTTCCTTACATAAACTAACAATATGACGATTATAATAATACATTTAGTAAAAGTATTGCTCATGGTAACTACTACAAATTGAACTTGTAGTCAATTGTTTATATAAAAGCAAAATAAAAACATCCTAATTAGTATTATTATAAAAAGGATTTGGTCTCTTATAGGCTCACCAAAGCTTCATTATTATTATTATTATTATTATTATTATTATTATTATTATTATTATTATTATTATTATTATTATTATTATTATTATTATTATTATTATTATTATTATTATTATTTTATTTATTTATTTATTTTTTTTTTTTATTTTTTTTTTTTTTTTATAAAACATACAGTGAAAACAACAATATGTGAAATAGTGTTACAATTTCAAATAACTATGCCATTTTAATATATTTTAAAATGCAATTCATTTCTGTGGTGGCGAAGATGAATTTTCAGCATCATAACTCCAGTCTTCTGAGTCACATGGTCCTTCAGAAATCATGCTAATATCTGGTGCTCAAAGACTCCTTTATAATTATCATTGTTAATATGGTTGTGCTGTTTTTATATTTTTGTGGAAACTGTGACACATTTTATAAATGTCTTTACTGTTGCTTTTATGCAGTTTAACTCATCTTTATGATTAAAAGTCTGTAAAGTGAAAAAAAAAAAAAAAATCTTAGCAACTCCAAACTTTTGAACTATAGCTTAGTCAATTAATATGAGAAAGAATGAACATTATAAAAGTTGTAATGAGAAATTTGCCTTTTTAAATCCACATAAAACCAGAGTAGTTAGTTTATCAGCCTAACACATGAAACAAGCGCTGGGCTAAATATATAAAGCTTTTACTAACTGACAGATACATTTGAGTACAGGAGAGTTTTATTAGACTCAGTGCCAACAAAAGACTACGTTTTCTCCTCATTTCTTCATTGTGCTATCCTAACTATGCATGAATTCACGTCATTTTTGGTAGTTTTGGAGGATTTCTATTTCTTGCTGTTCAAGACCCATAACAGATCTTTGTCCCACCAGTGATCCAGACAGCTGGCGTCTCAGTTGAGCAGTTAAAGGACTCTGAGAACTGATATCTCAAAGATTTCTAACAAGTCCACTGGAGTCCAACAATAATCCATACACTGTAAAGAAAAGAGACAAACAAACAACCAGCTCTTCCCGTCTGCTCAATATCTTTAGGAAAGTGAGTCTTTGTGTCCAATCGACGGATGTGTGGAGATCTCTCACAGAAACCCCCGTGACTACAGATGTGGCCGCTAACTTGAGGACGGGGACCCGCTGATAGTCAATCAGGAACAGGCGAGCCCTGATTCTAATCATAGGCTACGTGCTCACTTAATATAGTGCTTCACACCTCTCCAGCCCTTTAACATTTCCGCGAGTGATATTAAGAGGATTCTGGGGTGCACGTGGAGGAGAGAATTGTCTGATGTATTAATTGGACTCGATCTGAGTCCTGCGGGGTCACTGATAATTACTGATGCTGGATTACAAGCACTGAAATACAGTTCCCAGATTAGCAAGAACAGATGCGTTCAGACCAAAGGTGTCACATAACATACAGTAGCCCTACATGTGACCTTGCCATCATTATCTTTGTATGTTGATGTATTTATAGTACACTCTTGAATATGCAACGTGAACATACGTCACATCGTTGCATCATTTTATGTGGTTTCTATCATACTTATCACGTATCATACTTCTACTAGTACATTTACCAAAAATACATAGCACATATTTTGCAGAATTTTCTTGCAGGGGTTTATGGCATTACTACAAATACATACACAGTTTATTTACTTTGCCTGTATTCATCCAATGTTTACTTCAGGCCAGCTGGCTTTTTTCTATATTCATTTTGTTTTTGTTTTTTTTCTAATGTCTCATCTTTCATTTAGGGTAAAATCTGTTCAGTAATCCCCTGGAATGGAAAGAATTTGAAATGTGTCTAACAAAGTAGTACAGTGTTGTTGGTAGACGACTGCATAATTAAATTTCTCAAAAGATATAAATATAAATAATCTCACAAGGGGCTGGGGATGAATATAATTGTGCAACTTGCATACATTATTCATTAAGAATGCAACATTATCAATTTATTTTCACATTTGTGTCATTTAATGGCTAGAGATTAGCAACACTTCTCATAAGCAACAAAAAAAAAAAAAAAAAAAAAAAAGAAGAAATACATAAAAACAAATAAATATGCTTCGCACCACTAGAGGGGTTAACATTTTACAAAGTGATATGAACATGGGGAAATCAAAATATTGGTCACACTTTAATTTTAAGGTCCAATTATCACCATAAAAAAAATAAAAAAATAAAAAAAATAAAAAAAACATTAAGTATGACTTTAACCTCAATAATCTCAGTAAAATAATAATAATCATAACTAGTATTATTATTGCACAGTTCAAATCACAATATCGGTTTAATTTCTTTACAATTCATGCAGTCGTAATGTGTACTGTAAATAAAGATTTATTTATTTTTTTTTGATAAAAATTACAAAAAGTAACAAAATTAGATGGGATTTCGCTGTAACATCTAGTAAAATTGCAATATATACATTTTGTGAGATTAATTGTGCCATTATTCAAAACTTGCTGTCATGCTCTGATTTCTGCTTTCATTTCTGTGGAACCTTTACAGCAGCGATTCAGCCAGGGGTTCAGCATCACTAGCGTTATTCCAGACCCTTAGGCGATGGTGGTCCATTCGTCAATATTTGATGTCTTGGGAGAGAGAACACAGGGCCTGTTTAAAAAGAGCTATTGACTCACTGTAAGAAAAAGACCAGAACTTCTATTACTGATATTCCACTTATTTCATTTTTAACAAAGAATCCACTGTAGTACCTCACATCGCCAAATCCATTGTCAATAACTGACTCCCAATTCAGCACAGCACTCAGAGAGAGCATATTAGACAGCATCCATTTATTTCGTTTCAGCAGGCCCGCAGTATTCACGGTGAAAAAGCTTCTGCTGTTGTAATAAAGGCTCTCGAGTACAGTACAGGCAAATCTTCAATCTCCTCCCTGGTTAAAGCCCACTTCATCAGGAATGCCCCATTCTGTGTTATCAGAGCTGCCAATATTGATATATTTCTAATAGTCAACGTAAGCTCTCCACTCAGGACTTGTGCTGGAGAGCGGGGATTTGAATGACGTGTTTTAATGCCTGCTAATGGAAGGGCCTATACAGCCTGCCATCTTGATTTGGGAGATACAAGATGATGTTATGTTATCAAACAATAAAGAGCGAATTCAATGAGAACCCGTTGTGTTCGTCACAGGGTTTAACAGAAGTGCACAGAGATTAGAAGACAACAGAAAATATAAGATTCGCTTGATAGTGGCAGGAAAGACTGATGTACTGTTTCTAAGCGCTTGTAAGGGGGAATCTGGGGAAACAGGATTAGACCAATTAAGATGGTATCTTAATTACAACATTAAACCAAATGAATTCCCTGGTGTTGCTTTTAAACAGTTTTCGACTATTTCAAAGTGCTTGTTTTTCTTTTGCAAAATGGAAACTTGCGTTGTACTGTGAAGAGGCCTTCGCTGATTATAAGAGGAATAATTAGGCTTTTTTTGCATGGCAATTTGGCAATGTGGTGTCATGCATTATGGTTGCCAAACAACATCAGTTTGCTGTATTTACATAGAATGCAAGTGCTGTTATGTATAGATATATTTTTAGGAACAGTGAATATGGAAGTTACTCTGTGGAAGTCATAGTGACTTTTATATATTTTGGTTGATGCCCATCAGTGTTATTTTAGTTTGTATAGTTATATATTTAAACAGCTGAATATTGTCCACATTCATTTTAACTGTAAAGTTTTAGCAATTTCAGTGTGTTTTTGTCGTTTTACCATTAATTCATTCATTTTGTATTGTTATTTTTATTTTAGTACATTAAGTTAAACTAAATTAATGAGAAATGTTGCTCTGGCAACTAGCTGAAATTGTATTTATTTAATGTATGTATGTATGTATGTTTGTTTGTGTGTGTGTGTGTGTGTGTGTTAACATTTATTTTCATGCAAGTAAAGCATTTTTTCACCTGTGGTTTTAGTGTTAGTTAACTATAATTATGTAAAGTCAAATTTCAAACGTAAGAGGAAAAAAAGCTGACAATAACTAAAAAAGTATTATGTATATATTAATGTAATATTTAATTTAATTTATAATATTTAAAATATTTTTGGGTTGAATTTTCCACACCCAGATAAAAAAAAAAGTATAAAGTATAATAAAAAAAATATAAAAAATATAATAATATAACACATTTACGAGTGACACAAATCAGGTTGTGCACTGTTTATGGGCCTGCATTGTCAGATGCTCAAAGACACATCACACATTAACAGGTGATGGTACCACATGGAACATGTCCTGTGCCACCGGACGCTGTGGTCTTGTAACTTATCATCCTGACTTATGTGGAGCACGGGTGTGGCTGCCCAGTCCCTGCTCATTATCACCATTAACAACAAGCTGTCATCCCGCGGCCTGGGAGGCTGCTGACACAGTTTGCGTTTAGGAACTCTCTGTCGTATGCATTATGCATTTGGTCTCAAGCCCCAAGGTGTGTGGCATATCACACTGTCTCTTGATTAAGGACACTGGCAGCCATTTGTCATTTTCTGGCCACATCATTATAAAACAGAGGTTGCTTACATGCACACATAACTAGTACAGATAGGGCTGAGGTGAGGCTAGAGATTTTGGATAGGACTGTGACATTTTATTATCACGGAATAGCTTTACGTTCCATCATGATTTATTTTTTACTGATACAGTAGATTGAATATATTTATTTAATTTTCCAGCACTAACAACACAACTTGCTGATCACCAGATGTCCGAAGTCATTTATTTACTAATATTATATGTATATATATAAAATTTAATTAAAAAGAATGTTAAAGTGGTCTATATTTATAGTCCATTATCACAGAAGAAAATACTGTTAAATTTAAACGCATATTTCTGCTGAAAGTTTATTTAGGCATGGAATTAAAGCCACAATTCAACTTTTGATTGAATGGATTTCATGTAAACCTTCAACAGAAGCTTCAATCAATTATTTTATACCCATATGGAAAGCAATCATCTTGCATATGAATAAATGTATGGTCAATATTTAATCATTCAGACACAAGGACAGCTTTGCTATATGGAAACTCAGACATCATTAAAGTCTCATGATCAACCCTCATAAATTAGAGCATCAACCTGTTATTTTAACAGCAAGCCTACAGTCGTGACCAGCTTGAGTTCATTAAAACATAGCCAACAATTAAAAACAGAGTGATTATTACCTAAAAGCTTTGAAACAACGCAACCTGTAAAGTGCCACCTCTGCAGCTGTGGGCAAAAATCACAATGCTAATTACCAGGAAAAACACAGTGGAAATGAGATGGTGGATACAAAGATAATCATTACATTTACTAGTTAAGTCTTATTTATGGGGAAGTTGTGGCCTAATGGTTAGAGAGTCGGACTCCCAATCGAAAGGTTGTGAGTTCAAGTCCCAGGCCGGCAGGAATTATAGGTGGGGGGAGTCCATGTACAGTTCTCTCTCCACCTTCAATACCATGACTTAGGTGCCCTTGAGCAAGACATCGAACCCCCAACTGCTCCCCAGGCGCCGCAGCATTAATGGCTGCCCACTGCTCCGGGTGTGTGTGTGTTCACTGTTCTGTGTGTGTGCACTTCGGATGGGTTAAATGCAGAGCTCAAGTTCTGAGTATGGGTCACCATACTTGGCTGAATGTTACGTCACTTTCACTTTATTTCTCAAACTGAAAATTGTACACAAAATCTATGAACTCATGCTTGTTGACAAAAAGTATTAAAGTATGTGGTATAAAAGCCATTGTAAAATGACACAGAAACTGTGACTGCAGAATCATTTTTAATACATCAAGTTGCTAAACATCCTTCATTCAATCTATTGAACTAATATGTAGTGCAATTTTAATAACTAGAAGAGTAAAGTTTCATGACATAACTTTGATGTTGACTTGACAAAGCTTTGCTATTTGGAAGTTTTTCTCATTAGTCAGATAAGGTCAAAAGTTGCTAACATGATTTCGCGAACTGCTCCAGACACGTTGACGTATCCACTATTTTGGAACAGTCAACATGTCGAAGTCGCAGTAAAAATCATGGAGTTTTCCAAGATCCCGCAACATTTGCAGCCACTTGCTCTTGCAGCCCACATGAAAACTGAATAAAATTGTACTAATATGTATAATTTATAGTATAGTTCTGTAGTAAATACTGTAGTAAACTGTAGTACATTTTAGTGCACTGTAATATATTATAGTTTTTACTACACTTGATTCATTTTCATTAATGCATAAACTCTAGTATAAACCATAGTGAGTTCCTAAATGTAGTAAAATTAAGTTTTTACCATAGTAACTATGATCTAACGAATGCAGTATTAACAAGCTTTTGCACGGAAGGCTGAAAAAAAAATGCATAGCTTTTAAATGGGAATGTAAGAGTACCAACCATTTGCCACATCTGTTTGTCTGTGTTAAGCCACCCAAGTCCAGATACTGTGCAGAAACTGAAGACTCAGAGACTCTTACTAGTCTTTCTTGGGGTGGATGGCTTAACAGGACTGCTTTTTGGTGACTGAAACGCAGTCATTGAATGTGTTCAGGCCCAGTGTCTGTTGCTGCAGAAAGAGTCCTGACTGCAGAAAGAGTCAATAAAAATTGTAGTTAAGACACAAAAAAGGTGCATTTACCAGAAATATGTAATGCGAGCAACCATTACTTAGTAATGCGTTACTGTAATTTGATTATCTTTTTCAGTAATGGAGTAATTTAATGCGTTGTAATTTTCAAAATCGTAATCTCTATACGTTACTGCAGCGTTACATTGCTGACAGAATGTTTTATAATCTTGATTCTAAAAATGGTGTAGCAGACGCACTGTCAAGTCCATTGCCAGTGGATTGGAGACCTGCTCTCTTACGAGTCACAATGAAACAGTGTGCAGCATGGGACAAGACGGGCGAGTGCTGGGGTCCCACTTTATATTAGGTGGCCTTAACTACTATGTACTTACATAAAAAATAAGTACAATGTACTTATTGTGTTCATATTGTATTGTAAAACACTTGGGTAAGTTTAAGGGTGGGTTAAGCTGTAAAGTATGGGTCAACAGTGTAATTATAAATGTAATTACAGAAATTAAATACAGATGTAACTACATGTCTTTTTTTAAATATAAGTACAATGTAAAAACATGTATGTACACAATAAGTATATTGTACTAAATTATTAATTAAAATGTAAGTACAAAGTAGTTAAGGCCACTTAATATAAAGTGGGTCCAGTGCTGGTGTGAGTGGGATTGACACTGGTTTGTGTGCTGGATGAAGGAGAATAAAATGATTCACGGGATACCTGCGAGATATAAATATCTAAAAAAAATAAATTGCCATTCATCTATTGCACAAAAGCAACAAGAATTAATATAAAATAAAAAAAATGGCGCAAGCAAATGTAGAGTTTCTATTTAGGCTATAATGTGTTTGCTGCGTTGAGCGATCTTGATTTCTGGAACACAATGGCTAGTTTGGCAGACTCCCATTTCTGCTTGACAACAATGTAAGGCAAAATAACAAAACAATGTAGCCAAGAACAAAAATATAAAAAAATCTAATCACTTCTTAAGATTTTTTTTTGGTGTTGTTCATTTTAAGGAATTTGCATGTGTCGTATAAGTATATGTTGTTGTATCCTATATTGGAATGTAAAAAAAAAAAAAAAATGTACTACTGTAATTGTTAAAGTATTACTATGATAAATTTCCACAGCAAATTACCATGCATGAGTTACTTCAATTTACTGTAGTACCTTTACTATACAGTATACTTACTAGAGAAAAATTAAAAAATGTACTATCGTAAAGATACTATAAATTACTATATTATTTTTTTTTCACAATTTACTAGTACCTTTAATATGAGATTATATATATATATATATATATATATATATATATATATATATATATATATATATATATATATATATATTACTACATTTTAAGGTATTTTTACTATAAATTATTATAGTATTATTTTCACAATTTACTATAGTACATTTATTATAGTATGGTTCACAAACACTATAGTATTTATATACAGAAATTACTAAATTTGTACAAAACTTTCTATAGTAAATGTACTATAGTATTTTTCATGTGGGGGTCAACACTCTGTTTTGTTTTAGGACCTCCTTAAAAAAATAGCTTATTGATTTTCATAGTGTTTTGATTGGTACATTTTATTCAAGTTTTCCCATAGTGTCTCAGTTCAGCAGTAGCATGAAACCTTTCTTTGTTTTTTTCTTTTTTTTTTTTTTTTTTTTTGAGAACAGAAATGCATTCATATTGGATGTCAGGTTAACTTTCACACAGGCTGATCAAAGAGATTAACACTCACAGGTCTGTCAAAATGAGATTAGATTTCCCTCCGTTCTGTGCAAAATCTGCCAGGAAAAGGATAAGGGATGCAATCCTCATTGGTTCAGGTTTGGCCAGTCTCGATTCTGATATCAGAGATACTGCAGCAGGGAGAGTGATATCACTTGTTAGTCAAGGACAGACGCTTTCCCTTAGGATATTATCTACCGCACACATCAGATCTGAAGAGCCAAATACATCTCTAACAATCAAGTGCATCGCACTGACATCACGCTAATCAGCTCAGAACATACTTGTCTGAATCATGCTAGTGGGAATCTTTGGCTTCATTAAAAATGGAAGAGAATAATTATACTAAACCTCACAAATTCCTGGATGAAATGAAACACAGATTTCATCAGACTCAGAACATCAAACAAATCTGCTGCACATGTAATGAAAATCATCAAAGCAACCTAGTATTACACAAACTAATAAGTGGCACTTGCTAACACAAACATCACTATTATTAATGCTCACTCATAGGGATTTGAACAAACCCTTATCTTTAGGTTTTAAAGGTTAGATTTAATGGATACCCCAAATTATGTGGCTTGTTAGAGAGAGTGTTTTTTTTTTTTTTTCTCTCTCTCTCTTTCTTTTTTCCACTTGGTGAAAAAACTCCTATAGAGCTATAACTCTTATATAATATAAGACGTTGGCAAGCCAGGTAATCATAGTTTGAGTGTCAGAAACTGGAGTCTCAAGCCCTAAACATACTGCATGATTTCTGTTTTACCAGATGAAATATTGGCATCGTGAAACAATTGTGGCGATTACTGTGATCGTGGTTCCTAATCTGTGGTTCTGTGTCATACAGTGAGAGAGGTTCAAAGATTGCCATTGACACGATCTTGCAACCAAAGATAGCCTACGACACATCATGATCATCGCATAGTGCAATCCACGCTTACTGACAAACCAATAAAATTGTGATATGAAATTAACACGACATGGCGCAAAAACATAATACTGCTTATCTCATGCTCTTATCCCTTCCTCTTTTGCCGCTTTCAAAATTTTTCAGCACACATAAAAAATACATCTGTTAAAGTGTGATTTATTATGCTCTTGTTGTTTAACACTAGTGCATGCTGATGACGTTTTATTATTTTATAGTAACATGACACGTAGCGTATGAGTCAATAGATGTCATCATCATACAGTCTACACACGCCGTTGTCAAGTTTATTAGATCCATGTCACACAGTGTGACATGCAGTGAGCTTACAGGATTGCGAAAATCATGCAGTGTGTTTTGGGCTTCACGCTGCCCAAAATCTTAAGCCGCTTTCAATGGAAAATTGTACCTGTGGTGACATTTCTACAAAATTAAATTGCATTGCTTCGTCTATGTTTCAGATTACTTTCAAAGTGAAATATACAATCAGAGTGACAGATGTAGAGCAGTGGTACCCCAGGACTGGATTTTTTTGAATTTGATTGTGCTAAAGTGGAACTATTCCAACTTTCCAAGTATACTTTAAGTACAAGAAGATCATAGTCCTCATCAATAGTGACATTAAAACATATTTTAGGCTTACTATTAAAAATGTATGCATTGGGCAAAAGTAGTACACCAATAATGTTTAATTATAATTGCTATATTAAAAAAGTCTTAAGCAATGTGTCAGCAAATATGTTAATAGATCTGAACTACACTAAGTATGAAATAAATGTTTTTGAATACATTACTTTTTTTAGGGTAGGTCTATTTTTGTCATTGTGCAAAAATGTAGGTAGAGACACATATTTCCAAAAGCATACTGTATGTTGCAAAATCTGCTGAAAGGAGCCGACAGCAGAGACTCAAATCAGCATTAGCAACCACACAGCAACACCCTGACAACCACCCGCAACACTATTCACATTTAAAATTTAGTCTACCAGCAATCCCGTTATAAATCTTCTCAAGAGACCTAAACATAATCAAATCATATGCATCGTCACTGTTGTAACTACACATCAGATCTAGTGGTGCTGAAAGGGCTGTATTTCAGGTGTCAGTGCTGCTTTTGTGTGAATATTGTGTGAATTACCATGTCAAAGGGTAAATCCAACAGTACCCAGCAGCATGCATAATCCAGCAAAGCCTTTATGTTACGCTGCCAGATGTTAGCTGCTTTCAACTGGCTCTTAGTAAAAACCCCCTACAAACGTCTAGCTGTAGAAAAATGGCTTAGAGGAACAACTCTGAATACTTCCAATTATTGCCAGTTACATTATCAAAGTTTAAAGCAAACACCTACTTCTGATGAGCTTCTGATGTGCATCCAATGAAGATATATATATATATATATATATATATATATATATATATATATATATATATATATATATATACGTATATATATATAATTTTTATTTATTTATTTATTTTTTCTATTCTATGAAGCTACAGGAGTGAATTTGTGAATGGCGGTAAAGGAACTAGGGATGCACCGAATCCAGCATTTCTAATTCGGATTCGGCCGAATACTGGTCTTTTTGACAGGGTTCGGTTTGGCCGAACCTTAGGTTTTTTTTTCACCGAACTGAACCCTAGGCTTGCGCTACGCTGGTTGAGGTCATGCGGCCATTGATTGCGTGAAGGTGTTTACATGAGGAACACGGCCTGACAGTTCGCTCTAAACTAAACTGTTCAGGAATCTTGAGCGGCTGGGACGATTTATACCATAGCAATACAGAGCCAGCCAGTCACATCGGGTGCTGACGTGGAGATAAGCGTTTTTTTTCGGTGAGCCTTTGATTCCTCAGAGAGGATACACTTCAGTGGTGGAAGACAAACCAGCAGCGATAAAAATGGCAAAAATCTACCTCTGTGCCCAGTGAAAGACTTTTCAGTACTGCTGGGGACATTCGTTCCCACACTCGCAATCGGCTGTCTGTTAATGCAGAGCATCTTGGTTTTTTTTTTTTGTTTTTTTTTTTAAATGAAACTCATTTCATGTGAAAGATTAGAGGGTTTTACGTTAATTTAATTATGATGCAGGAGATGTGTGTGATCTTACGTAATATTTTTCGTAATATTTGGCTACTGTTCTAATCGTAGCCTATCCTACTGTTATAAACGAAAACTAAACAGCCTACTATCCATGTTTATTGAGTTAATGTTCAATTACATTAATTTCAGTTAAGTCACCAAACATATTCTGATTTGTAAAAAGAAAAGAAAAACACTTTTATTGAATGGTTTTGGTTGTTTACTTGGGTAAGCATAAGCTTGGTAATTGTCAAAAAAGTTTTTCTCACTTGTCATCCTGGCATAATTTTCTTTAATTTTTTCTTTATTTCTTTTTTTTTTTTTTTTACAGTTAAAATAAAATAAAATGAAAAATACATTGCTGTGGACGTTTTTTACTTCATTAGTGTGTTTTACTGATGTAATGGAATAAGGATGCGAGTAGGATTCGGCATTCGGTTTCGGATTCGGCCGAATCTTAAACAGTGGATTTGGTATTCGGCCGAACCCCAAAAATCTGGATTCGGTGCATCCCTAAAAGGAACACAACTGATACTGGCAGGTCACATGACAATGACAACATGATGGATGTAGTATGTCGGTATACATTACATAGATCAATAATGTATATATATATATATATATATATATATATATATATATATATATATATATATATATATATATATATATATATATATATATGTATATATGTTTTTTTTTGTTGTTTTTTTAATGATGTAAAGTAAATATTTCAAATAAGAGAATAGGGTATTACGAATGTATCCATCATGTCACATCCTTTATACTAAGATGATCTTGTTGAGTTCAGCATTGAAGGCAGCATCTCCGGGAATCCCTATTCATTAGCTATCTACGATATCCCACAATACTGTTAGTGCAGCTTAGTGGTTGGCTGAGAAAAATTAAAAAAATGAAAGATCTTCCATTAAATTAACAGTGTAGTTAGTGTTTGCTTACTGTAGGTATTGCTAATGCTCTAAAGGTTGAGTTTTGGTGCTGGTCTGAAACTGGTTTTATGGAGGCACCATCATACAAAAACACTGACTGACTAACTAGGGCATCCAAATTATCAAAATATGTAACCACAGAAGACCCTACTACTCATATTTGTTACATTTAACATGCTGGTCAACTTATTTGATTGGCTGAGCAGCATTCCAAGAGTGCATATACTGTACAATTCAATGGCACTGGGGGGCTTTCCTTTCTTTCTATCATTCCACTTACTCCAGACCAGAGTTTGTGAACAGTGCAGGGTAAAAGTTCTGCGAATGTCAATGTTTTCTCTCGCTTCTGGGTTATTCGGCAGAGGGTTCATCTCTGAAATACCAGTCAAAGCTGTGTCACTTTGACATCGGGAACACACTAGATTTTCGAAAGCACAACTGGACCCACTTGTCTGAAAATCTGTCAGAGGTGATTCTAGGGTTTTAGTCTCAGGGGAACTCTGAACATGAGCTGACTTGGCTCAGTAAAATAATTATTCTCTTATGCAAGAGATCATAAGTTTTAATATTAAGGAACAAATTCAATTATCATTTGTTTGACAGTAGATGTAAATTAGTAAATGTGGCATGTTTGGTTGCATTTTCTTATGTGATATCACTGAAACAGGGCTTTCGGACAAGAGAAAATGAAATGCAGAGAATCTGTGACAGCTCTCGAACATTTCTGCTTTACTGTAAGTCACCTATGAGTGAACCCACCACTACCTTGGGAGAAAACATTTTTAAAGTTTAATGTCTGGCAGTATAAGCATTCAGACTGAAATAGCTTTAGATATCAGGATATTTTTGTCTTTATATATATATATATATATATATATATATATATATATATATATATATATATATATATATATTTAATCAAATAGGACACTGCAGGTCTGCAGTTAAATATATAACATCATAGAAAATTGAGATGAGATTTCCTTTATTTTAGCAGACATCCACAAAACGACATTTTCTTAAAACCAAGATTTATTGCTTTAATGGCAGAGTTGATATAAAAATTATATAACACATGATTATATACATTTTAGGGTTGTCATCTGTCTTCTAAGAAATAACAATAAACAAAAAAAAAAAAAAAAAAAAAACAAGAACAACCTAACAAACAAACAACAACAACAACATAAATAATTAGCACCAAGTGGCATACAGTATTAGACCCTAAATTCCTTTGATCAATTTTTGTTGACTGTAATTCAGTTTTCGTCCAAGGTTTCTTAATCAGATTGTAGGCTTTTAAACTCTCTAAAATGATTTGTGCTGCATAAACAGAGAGAGATAATCCAGGAAGCCATGAAGCGCCACTTACTCTTAATACAGCTAATCAATTCCATGTGTAGGGCTGCACCAGCTGTTCGTAAGTTCTTCCTTAAACTGGAATGTTAAAAACGTTTTACTTACTCCATACTTTAGCTGTATTTGCTCTTATGGCAGCACATAGCTAGTAGGGTGTAAGCTCTCTGAAAAAAATGCATAGTTGCCTAATATGACATTTACCTTCAATGATCCAAAAGCAGCCTTTAAATAGTGTGCAGAAGTTATCATGTTCATCATATTTAGGTTGAGTCTAGTTTATTTTGGCTTCCATAACTTATGGTAAAGATGTAAATGTCCATATGAACATATATGTCTAAATAATTGAAGCTTGTCAGGTAAAACAAACTTATTGAAGCAGTTCATTTATCTGGTGTTTTATCATTGCTTGTTATGTCATAACTAGGCTGAGTTGTAACTTAGACACAGCTTTTTCAAACAGAGTCTTCTCAAATGGGCCTACTGTTCTTTACTGCAACCCTGACTGAACGTCTAAAACATGCACCTACTAAATCTTTTTGTGTCTGTATACCATTATGATATTACACCAAGAATAGTAACTTTGGATCAAATAGAGGTAAAGATCTGATGCTGTTATGTCAAGCAATCGGATGATCTTTTGATAACTTATTCCATTTACAGCTGTTCTCCAAATACACAAGCAACACATCCTGAAAACCGTTAAACCTTTTTAAACTTGTGTTTCAAATACCTCAATCTCACTTCCACAGGCCTGAAATGACACATACATAGCATTGTCACAGCTAAGAATACCATCGAGTTCCTAACTGAAAGAGACACTTCCTGCAGGTTCTTCAGACCAGCCAAGCGTGACTCTGAGTGGGTTTATTCACTCCACTACTGCCAAACAACACATTCCTGTATATAATCTCCTTAAATTCCCATTTGTGACTTAGAAACAAATTAGGTGCATATTGTTTGAAACAACAGGCATTCTGTGGCAATGCTTTGGTGATAATTTCAAAGAAGCTAACTTGAACAACGGGGTCTATAAGGGTTTTTTCACACTTGGTTCTTTTCAGGGGTCTCAGCGTGGTTCGCGTTACTTATGGCCTGTATGTGAACACTCAAAACAATCTCAGACCCGTCAAAAGTGAACCGAACCGAGACCATCTCAGGAGGTGGTCTGAGTACGATTCGCTTTCAGCTATAGGTATGGTTTCCTAAAAACATGCATTATGAACACAAATCAGCCTGGGTTCACTTGATTTTTCCATTCAGGAATTTCATCTGATGTCACCGTACAAATTAGCTGTTCATAATGGCTGCCTCTTCTGTCAGATCTCTACAACTTATTAGCTCAGAACGTATTTTTTTTTTTTCCCAATTTGTCTTTAATGTGCTATAAAATAAACATGATTACATAAACAAAGGAAAACAGCTCAACTAGTTATATATATATATATATATATATATATATATATATATATATATATATATATATATATATATATATATATATATATATATTAATATTAGGGCCGGGACTCGATTAAAAAAAATAATCTAATTAATTAGAGGCTTTGTAATTAATTAATCGAAATTAATCGCATTTTAATCGCATATAAATATTTGACCTGAGAACAGTGAGAAGTAATTTTTTTTCACATGGATTGATAGTATACCATTGAATAATGACTGAATACATAAGCTTAAGCAACAAAATATTGTTTATTTTTGTTCAACCAAGTCTAGCAGACCAGTGCAATTTTTGCCATTAAGTGTAGAAATAGCTTATTTAGTAACAATTTAGAAATAGTACATTTCAGAAATTCAGGTAGCTTATAGGTGCTTGAACCTTCTGTAAAGTGTTTTTTAAGTAATACACAATACTGCCAATTACAATCAGAACATTGGAAACACTGACTATTAGAAAACATCTCTCTGTTGCTTCAGAGGCCATAACATACTAAGTCCAACTCTCAATAACCTTGGCTAAAACAATAAAGAGTTCAACATAAACTGTTGCACCAACAAAATAATACATAATTCAACATAAAGTGTAAAGTCCACGCTAGCTGCTATATGTTTTGCGTTGAGGTGATACTTGAGGTTCGATCGTGTGCTGCGGTGATATGCGAACGCTAGTTGGTGCTTCAGTATAATCGGTCCTCCGAAACTCATCCAGTGAGAAACGTTCCGCGGTGCAAAAATAAGTTTTTAAAAATGCGGGAATTTTTTTCTGTCACTAATTAATCTTAATTAACGCGTTATTTTTTGTGTAATTAATTAATCTCAATTAACACGTTAAAGTCCCGGCCCTAATATATATATATATATATATATATATATATATATATATATATATATATATATATATATATATATATATATATATATATATATATATATATATATATATATTTATTTTTTTTATTTTTTACTTTTTTACAAATGTTTACAAAACTTTTGTGAAAAATATAAACTTAGATAAATATTCCATGTTAAGGTATAAGCTCATTCAACAGTAGGCTATTTCAGCAATATTGTTTAACAAAATAATAATACTAACAACACAACATCAAAACAGTGAACAGTAAAATATCAGTAGTCTGCAAAAAAATTGAAGTGCCCATCTGATGGACATTTTACTATCAGGCCACAGAAGAGAAGTGTGAATGGAAATGAAGCAACACAAGCAACGTTGGTAGGTTACATTACAATGACATTGTGACAAATGTAGTATGTACATATTTCATCCATGCAGCACACATTCATAGTCTATAAAACATACATATTTATTTCATATGATATGATCACAAAGTAAATACTTATTCCAAAAAGTGCTTACTCAGAATGTATGTGATTTTTGATGCAGCCTTTGGTTAGCATACACAGCTAACCCCTGTTGATAGATGCCATAACTACATAATTTTGGGGCAAAAACATTTTTCTCCAACTAAAAGTACTGCTCACACTTTTAAATCACCAGCTAAACAAATGGCGTTGAGATCAATGGGAATGCTAATAGATGATATTTGCCAGGCATTTTAGAACTAGCTTTGTGCTTTGCTAATGTTTATTTTATTATTATTATTAATGTTTTTGTGTGTGTGTGTGTGTGTGTGTGTGTGTGTGTGTTATATGCATAACCTCTCATGTGTTGTCACTTAATATTGCTGTATGTTTAGCACTCTGTTTTCTGAAATGCAGCGTTTTCAAAAATGCTTCATTTCTGTTAATGTTGTACTATGGGTTAATGGTGTTGGGTTGTCAGCCTTTGTTTCCTCTGCTAAAGCTGCCATGTTTTGCACCCCAGGGCCACCGTAATATGCAAATGTGTAATTCATTTGAACATATTTTGCCCCGCCATCAAAGTACGACACTAGAATAAGCTTTGCATTTTATGATACTGTACTGGCTGATTGATGATCCTCAATAAAAATATGAAAATGTGTCTTCCGGAGACTCCATGGAGATGTGAGTGGCTTGTGCTTGTCTTTAGGGTAATGGACAATTCCTTTGTGTTTGCTTCTGCTGCTCTGCAGTCTATTCATCCGTCTGCTGTGAATGCAATAAATGCGGACTTATAAAAAAGAAATAAAACATATCAGAGGAAGAGAAGCATCCCCACTGCAGCATCCAATGTCAGTAATTAAAGCAATATTGATAAATGATAAATAAATGATTAATTCATGATGCAATTATTAGTATTACTATTATTTATATACTTATAAGATATTTTCACTGCTTTCCCTGTAACACATTACTATACAGCAAAATGGCACTATTTTAGCTTAATAAAAAAACTAAATATATATATACACATTATGTTTTACACCAAAATATTGGAGCTTTGGAGCAGTTCACACAGAACTTTTATTTCCATTCAACTGTAGTACTTTTCTATGTAATAAAATAAAAGGGATGAATGGACATGTTTAACCATTATATTGCACCGTTTAGCATTTTTGGGTGAACTAACCCTTTAAATATGTAAATGATCAACCATGATTAATCCCAATTAATTTCATATTTATCATTTAAATCATTTAAAAATTAGCTGTTGCTTTGGCACCAGTCCTGGTCCATCTTTTAAAATGCATTAATTTTCTCTTACACACTCACACCTAACTTTACACTCAGCTTGCAATGGTCAGTCCTACGTAAAAGCTAGCTCTCCATTGTCAGGCAGATTCATGGCGGTCACTAATGGCCGCTCGACCTCACAGCGACGGCTGCATGTAATACGGCTTGTCTATCATCATCCTCCCCCTTACTTTGTTCCTGTCCTGCTGGCTCCATCAGTGCAGGGTTTAATAGCAGGCTGCATGGGGCTCTGCCAGGGTAAACAAAGCCTTTTCCTCTCAGCCAGACTTCTTCAACAAGTCGCCTACATCCCACACTCGCTTCTCATTCGTCTCAGCAAACTTGCTCTCTCTCTCTATCTCTCTCTTCTCTGTCACTTTTCACCCCTTCAGCTTGCTTGATTGTGCTGATGACCTCAATCAAAAGACAATTACCTAGGCGAGGGCCGGAGACAATTATCTCCCATCAATGCGAGATTGACCACACCTGAATGGAGACGGCCACCTTTTATTCCTGAGCTGAGGCAAAAAAGAACAAGCAAATGCTCAGAGAGGGAGAGAGTGAGCGATGAGGGGGGTGGCGAGCGTGAAATTTGTACCTGCAATGCTATCTGTCCTTAAACTAAGGTGGTATATTAAAAGCGGTGGCAGAGATTGCCTTTTCGGTATGTGGGTGCAAATGAGGAAGACTCGGCTTGATGCCACTGTAGTTTTAGAAACCAAATTGTTGCTTTATCAAACAGCTGCAAAAAGGAAATTGATTAAAAATGGCAAAAAATGGCTCATGGACCTGCTGAAAGGGTCAGCTTAAGCCACTTTTCTATCGAAATTACCTGGAACAATTTGTCCCAAAACCTTTTTTTTTATTTATTTTTTTCATGCAGACCTGTTGCTGTCTGTGCTTCTATCTTGGGCTACATTTACACTTGGCATTAACATGCAATCACCTTGATTGGATCAAGCAGATCGGATCGTCAATCAGAACACGCCGCGTTTACACTTGTCAACATCAACTGACTTTCTATCTGGATAACCGTTCGGATCTGTCTTTCCCGTGCAATATTTAAATAAGTCTGCAGAGAATGGCCCATTGCAAAGTCAACCTGAAGTGGAAGTGGTTTTCTTTTGAAAAGCATTTCAGTCACGGGACATTTTACAAATGAACGAGAAGTGTATGAGTCTCATTAGCGCTCCACACGGGTGTTCTCCGACGGTTCGCGAGAGAGCGGGTGGCACTATGCATGATGTCGACCTGCGAATGCAGACACGATGGCTGGATTGTGTTTACATTACACTGAGATCGGATCACAATGTGTCCTCGACTACCACTGGAACACAACACGCTGATCGGATAACATTCCAATCAGAAGTGCGATTACACGTTCTCACTAATAGTTGGGTTTTCACAAGTTTGACTTGAAAGAGTGAACTCCCATAGACAGGATGAGCAAGTCTGTTAATTCTGCAAACGGAATAGCAGAATACTTGATAATGTCAGTCAGCTCGCCCTGGCTAATGCAATTTTTCTCTCACTTTATTTATAATAAGATGAAATATATCAAACTCCACTGCGTCTTTGCATTTTCTTTTATAAATGTTATGTTAAAACATATTTAATTTCAGTAATCAACCCAATTAACAAGATAAGAGGTGTGTATATTTATACAAAGCAGACTTACCTCTGTTCCTTAACATTTTTCCAGCATCCCTGCGCTTTCACACAGGAGTCCGCTACTGATCTGTGGCTGTTTACCACAAACACAACATCTATGCATTATTTTGATTTCAAATTCTAACATTCTAATTGAATAAAAAAAATAAAATAAAAATAAATAAATAAAATTAGCATTGCAATTATAATAATAATAATAATTATATATATATATATATATATATATATATATATATATATATATATATATATATATATATATATTTACACAGTACAGTAAAGCATTCGTTAACACATTATTCAATGTTTTTTACTTTTGCATTTACTCCAAATTGCTCAATCAAACTGGAAAAACATTTAAACTACTTTTCTTACGTTATCACAAACTTACCATTGCAAGTAATATTCAGCTCTACTGCATTTTCTTTTGTATTTAAATCTGTATTACTAGTAATACTACTGCAGTTCACAAAGAAATTTGTTTTCCTATCTCCACGAGTGCCATCTATTCTCGCCTTCATCTAAAAGTGCTCTTTCCCTGTAAACTTAGCCAAAAAGCCCTATGTGTTGACTGTGAAACACAGTAGACTTTAATGATATGCATTTATGGTGTAATTACTACATTTTCGTGCAAATCAATATTCATATTTACTACAAACAATGTGCTCGGTGCGGAAATTATCTCTGCACTGCTGCAGATGCACCACTACTGGATCGCACTACAAGACCACAACCGTGTGCAGTGAATGCCTTTAATCCATTAACATCAGTGTGGAAAAAATACGCACCACGTGTGCACAGCAAATGGAGCAATTTGTACCTGGCGTTATGTGTGTGCTGTGATGTGCAAGATCGTAACCTCTCCAGGTAAGCGTGCAAGAGCTGAACTGTTAAACACTGGTAAGAATTAAAAAGAGATGCAATTTATAATCTTTACTGTCAATGTGACACTACGTCGACTGTGCAGTGTGCAGCTCGCTTATAGACAGATGCGATGTGTGGTGATTTGAACCCATTTGCACATTTTAAGAGAGAGAAAGAGTGTGCGGTGATTCACTCATGCTGTTTGTGAAATTACATCTCACAAAAGGTTTTCAAATTAATTTATAAGTTATTTAATGAAGAAATATGAAGGTGAGTACCTAACCTTCAGCTTCAGCATTATGATTATTTAACCAAATAGCTTAATTACCATTGAGACATTTTAATTATTTTAATTCTCTAACATTTTGTCTATATCTACATCAGGAAAATGTCACACCTGGGATTTCACCTGTTGTATTTAAATTAAGTGTAATATCAGTTTCGCTGACAGAAATTTGACATTAACAATAGAATAAATAAGCATTTTCTAAATTTCATCTAAGAAAAAAACCCTACATTTTCTACTGTATATACAACTCTATAAAAGTATTCTATATATAAGCATTCAAAAATAAATGCCCTGTAGTCAGTCTTGTGTTTAATTTAATTTATAACATTTGGAAATTACTTAATGTTTGTACTTAAAGTTGCAGTTATTGATCTATATTTATTAAATTTATTTCATTTATTGTAACTATTTGATAACACCATTTTGAGCAATTATAGACCAATATCTAATCTTCCTTTTATGGGAAAAATGATAGAAAAGGTAGTTTTTAGTCAGCTAAACAAATACTTAAACTCAAATGGATACCTGGACAATTTTCAATCTGGTTTCTGACCGCATCACAGCACAGACACAACACTCATTAATATAATCAATTATATTTGCTTAAATTCTGACTTTGGCAAAATATCAGTGCTGGTATTGCTAAATCTCAGTGCTGCGTTTGACACTGTCGATCATAACATACTACTAGAGAGACTGGACAACTGGGTCGGGCTTTCTGGGATGGTACTCAAATGGTACAGGTCATACTTAGAAGGGAGAGGCTATTCTGTGAGTCTAGGATAGCATAAGACTAAGTGGACGACCATGACATGCGGAGTCCCACAAGGGTCAATTCTTTCACCACTCTTGTTTAGCCTGTATATGCTCCCACTAAGTCAAATTAACGAGAAAGAACCAAATTGCCTATCACAGCTATGCTGATGATTCCCAGATTTATCTAGCCAAGGAAAAAACGGAAGTTATTGCATTTGGAAACAACGATGAAGTTTTCAAGGTGAATGCATACCTTGACTCTAGGGGTCAAACAACTAAAAATCAAGTCAGGAATCTTGGTGTGATTCTGGAGACAGACCTTAGTTTCAGTAGTCATGTCAAAGCAGTAACTAAATCAGCATACTATCATCTAAAAATACACTGCAAGAATTAGATGTTTTGTTTCCAGTCAAGACTTGGAGAAACTTGTTCATGCCTTTATCACCAGCAGGGTGGACTATTGTAATGGGCTCCTCACCGGCCTTCCCAAGAAGACCATTAGACAGCTGCAGCTCATCCAGAATGCTGCTGCCAGGATTCTGACTTGAACCAGAAAATTTTAGCATATCACACCAGTCCTCAGGTCCTTACACTGGCTTCCAGTAACATTTAGGATTGAATTTAAAGTACCTTTACTCATCTATAAATCACTCAACAGAACATTCAGATCATTAGGATCGAGTCAGTTGGAAATACCAAGTCCGCCTCTAGTTATTATGTTGCCCGCAGCTGGAATCAGCTTCCAGAAGATATCAGATGTGCTAAAACACTAGTCTAGATTTATATTTAAATCTAGACTCAAAACCCATCTGATTAGCTTTGCATTTATTGAATGAGCACTGAGCGATGTCCGAACCGATTTTACTGTATTTTACGTATTCACAGTATTTTATGTACAATATATATATATATTTTTTTTACTATTTTAAATGAATTTTAAATAAGTCAATTTTTAAATAACTTCCAAAGTTTTAAAATTGCTTGTTTTTATTTTTATTATTTTTCTTCATGACCATTTTACTTTATTTTATGTTAAGCACTTTGAAATACCATTGTGTACGAAATGTGCTTTATAAATAAACTTGCCTTGCCTTGCCTTCCCTATTTTCAACTTGACATACTGCCTTAAAGTTGACACCAAAAGAAAATCATATAAATGCAGCTGTTTTATTTAAAAATGTTGTTCACATTAAATCACACTCTTGCAAACTATTCTAATCCTAATCTATTTTTATTTATTTTCAATTTGTAGATTTTAAATAAAGCTGGAAAGAGTTGTAAGAAGCTTCATAGTGGTGATGTTGAAATCTTGCGACTGTGGTTTAATGCACGTATGACTTTAGCTATTTAGTTCAGGTGACTATATTTAGGCTTTTGAAATCCATAACAATTGTATTCAAATAAGAAGACTAACTTGACAAACAAAACATGCAGGAATCATTTGTTGATCACAGTGCTTATTTTCTGCAACAATCCAAAAGCCAACGGAAAAATCCAGGATCCAAGGTGATGCTGGTCAGGACACTTATTAAACAAAATAAGTATTTTGATACCTGCAGAGAGTACACTATTTAGCCTATTTGGGAAATTCAACCTTAGAATAGCTTAGAGAAGAATGTATGTTAACATCCAAAAAGTACACCATGCAGCTCCAAGGCTGATATGAAAAAAAACAAAACAAAAAAAAACAAGACAAGTGGAAGGCAGAAGGGAGCTTTAGGGGTACATACATCACAAAGATTTGACAAGACATCTATAAATAGTCAAGAAGATAGGAGATGTTGCTCTGTGTGTCCCTGAATGATGCCTGTCATGTGACTTGTATCCATATCTATCAGTTATTTTCTCCTTTCCTATTTCTCGTCTTTATATTTTGCACAATATATTTTTAACCATACTAAATATCAAGTCAAAAATGTTTCCAGGGCATCTTTAATGTGAGCAACTGAAGTCTGATCAAAAAGTGGCTGTCAAAAGTTCAGCCCATGGACATATTAATGCAGTCATGATGTTTGACAGGGTGTTTATGAATGCAGTCTAAAACTTTTGTATGGTTTAATGAGTGTTTCAAAAATGCACAAACACACTGTAATTCACCCTTCACTTTTCCTCTCTAAAAATCAGTGATTGTTTTCAAATAACACAACAACTTTAGAGATGCCTTTTATTTCCAAAGCTGAATGAAGGTTTACTTTGCCAAAGCTCAAAAAAGGATAACAGTGACTTTTCTCCTCATTCTGCCCATACCAGTTGCCCTAAAATAATAATTCTCAACAGATGCAACTGTAAAATTTAGACAAACCTCAATAACCACCTCCAAATCCCTTTTCTTACTGGATGAGATCCAAGGATAAAGAAGATTAAAGCATTTTGGGGGGGATCAATACTGGCTCCATTGCCAGGAGTGATAGAATGGCTCAGTAATTTCCTGCATTACTGGTAATGGGAAAACAGGGTAGGTGTGTGACAGATAGATATCAGCCGCTCTGGGTGTGGGGTAGTTATGATCACTGCAGGAAGGAGTGATGGCGGTGAAAGATGGAGCGCTGCCCTCATTTAGAATGCTTTATTTGAAAACCATTCCTGGAGTGTCTCCTATGGTGCTGGAGCAGTGGGAAGACCTTCATTATTCAAGAATCAGCTTGTTGAGACTGGCAGCCATTTGCAAAACTAATAAAAGCTATATTTTATTTTATTACTATTAAAGTTTGCATGCAGTCAAAATTTACAATATGTATTTTGTTAGCACACATTGCTAGACCTGAGGTCAACAATTAAAGGTGCACAAAAGCCCCTTTCACACTGCCATTCCGACAAATACACAGGTAAAGTGTTCCTGCAATTGTTCCTGGGTCGCTAGATTTTGCACTTTCACACTGCCAGTGCTTTCACACACAACCCTTGAAGATCCCGTAACGACACGTGACATCAGAGCGTGACGTGTAATGTACGAGTCGACAACGCTAGGCACGTTATACTTTCACTGAAGCAAGCAAACGATTTCTGCGTCAGCGCGGAAAGTGAGGAACTAACTGATCTCTGCTTCATTACAGTTTGCACATATGTTTTCGTCGCAAACGTTGATCTTCCTTCAAAACAGCCGGTAAAAGAGTCGCGCGATAATGCATATCATCACTTCGATACGGAATTAGATCTGGCTTTTGTTCACACACCGCTCGTCCCGGGTCGAACCCCGCAATGTTACTAGGTCCCCGACCCGGGTTCAATGCGGTAATCAATCCCGGGCCGTGGTTGCTTTCACACAGAAGGCGACCCGGCAATGTTACGGAAATATTGCGGGTCCGACGTGCAGTGTGAAAGGGGCTTAAGTGATTTTTGAAAAGCGCTTTTGACCTGACTTGTTGCCAGTCAGCAGAAAGGGGGCGTGTCTTGTAATGATAGAGAGAAGAGAGCACTCAATTTGAGTGCACAGGACGGATATTAGCAGATCGACTATATACAGAGAGAGATGACATATAAAAAAATAGGAAAATATAAGAGAAACAAAACTTTAAATAGAAAGGTTATGGTCAGGCAAGAGGTAGGACCCGCATACATATTGGAGCAACTTTCCAGCGTTGGAGAGAACTCAAGGAGCGTGGAGGGCTCAAATCAGATGCAGAGGTTGCATTGTTTCTTCTTGATAGGTGAGTAACATTGATTTTGCTTTGTTTCATACAACTTATCTGTGTTGGCTTGAATTTGCTAGTGTGTCATCACTTGTATGTATAAATAAAACAATGGCCAGTAAAACTCAACCTGCTATGGTCTTGAATAAATTACTACTTGTACACACACTGAACGATAACTTTGGGGAAGATTCACATCTGCAAATAAAAGAGGTTGTGACTCCCAAAAGTCTGCAGTGCATGTGTGCATGGCCGTACAGACTTGTTTTTGTAGCACACACTACATCTCTGTCCCTGTAAACCTTCCTCATAACCCAAATACAGTAGGAACTCGATTGTTATGACTAATGCCGCCCACTGAAAGCACACAATGACATAACACAGGAGATAAAAAGCAATCCTTGGGGCCACACATGTATCATTTGGCCCAAAGTGGCTTGATATCTAATCTTTAAACACTATGCTTCCCGTTATGGAACACCAAGTAAAATTCCCTCATGAGGAGCTCGGTTGCAAACATCTAGCATTACAATCCCAGGTGAAAAAAGTAAACTCTTCTTCATGACACATTTTTATGAAGTCAGTGTGGATGCTCTTGGAGTCGTGCAACTCCCTGAGCTAGAGAAGCTTCTGTGCCCAATGACAAATACTATTAAACAAATATATATATATATATATATATATATATATATATATATATATATATATATATATATATATATATATATATATATATATATAATTAAAGCTTTTGAACTAAATACCCCTAATATTTACAGGGGCAAAATCTTTAGAAAAGTATATGTGTCTTTGCAGAGCATCCTCCATCTTACTCATTAACTTTTTTTTTAATGATGTTTTTTTTTTGTTTTTTTTTGTTTACACGGTCCTACTGCTTCCAACTGTTTCGTTTGGTGGTTTACTGTAACATGCATATACATAATAGTATATGCATAATGTACGGCCTACATTCAATTGTGTTTTATTAGTTCATATAGCCTTCATTTGGCACGTTGTTTAGAAGAATACACTGGGTAAGATTTTAAATAACGAGTCTGGTTTCTTTTTTCAATAGCATGCAGGTAAAATATTAGGCTTTTTTATTTCTAGTTTCTAGTTCTAGTTCTATCTGAATGGGTAACAAGAGTACATTTTTACTCGATTAAATGAAAAATGGAATCAAAGTAATCAATTATCAAAAGTGTAATTAGCTTCAGCTATAATTAATATTAATAATTGGAATAAACAATTCCTCTGCCAAGTAATTTACTTAATTGGCCTATCTATGAAATGTTTGTAGTTGCCAGGCAACATTGTTATTTGGCTCATTAATATACTCCACTTCAAAAGCGCCTTATCGAATGCAATTCAAAATCAGATCAGTTATCCAAAATCATTCAAGTAGAAACTCCAATCTCCCAAGTCCATAATCATCAAAGTCGTTTATACAGCAAATGCACTGAGTAATCAGTACAGCACTTACCTTAAATGTTTTGTTAAGCGCAATGGCAGTTCGGTACGGCGGCAGTAAACGAGAGAAATGTCTTTGCTGTCAACCAGCAGCCAAAAATAGACACAATTAAGTAGCAGCAGAGGAAGGATGACTGGAGAATGTCCTTCCCCTTTGATGGCAACCTAATGACTTCTACTTATCATCAGAGGAAGGAACGAGAGATTGCAGTGTCACACTCGCTAGAACCAGCGACACGCGGCCTAGGTGTCACACCAGCAGATTCATTAGTGTTAAACATCATTACAGGGCATGACGTTTATCTGCGGGCTTTTGCCCATTCATCACAGTTCTTAATGTCATCATCATCATCATCATTACAGCAATTATATTCCATAACCATAACAATTACCATCTAAAGCCAAGCTATCAATAATGAAGGTACGCTAAAAACGCAACTGCGCCTTGGTTTATCCGGTAAAAAGTCTGCTTCTTCAAAATAAGGCTGACTTTGTGACCTACACATATTGATGTTTTTATTTTCGAACCTTCCACAGTCATTTAGAGGAACTGAACATAGGTGGGCCCTGAAAATAGAAGTGTGTGAGGTGAATTCAAAGAGAACCGTCCAGGACTGAACCGCTCTGGTGTCTCGAGAGAAACTGCGGGTGTGTGCGGCGGAAGAAATGGCTAGATTCAGATGGAATGAAAGGGAAACACGCTTTGGTCTTCTATTGAATGTGCCAGCTCGTCTACACCCAGTGGAGAACTCTGGGAAACGGGTGTATGCAAACATTCACCTGAAAATAGCAGAACAACAGCTAGCCTTTATCTCCTGGGTGCATGTTGCTTCTTAGCAGCATTTCATTGATTGGGAAAAAATCACGTGTGGTTATGGTTCAACCTATAGAAAAAAAAGTGCAATGGTGAAAGTTTGGTTTAATGTGCTGTGTATGAATGGCCAAAGTACCTGGATTTCAGTATCGAGTCAATATTAATTTCTCCAGTGTTGCTGCAATACTGACAGGAGACTAATTACAAACACTCACACCCGTGAAAATTAGGCTGCATGATATATTGAAATCCTTATCACGATATGGCCTAGTGGATTTGTCAAATAGCGCAGGCTGTGATTTAATTAAAATATGCACCACTGAATTACAGTCAAGTGCACCATTTACATGTGCAGTTCATGAAGCAGTGTTTCAGTGTCTTAGAACTGTTTGATTCATTTACTGTGAAATGAACCATTCTGACACACTGATGTCATGGGTTGTATGCGTGTAAATTAACACAGAGCCAAGCTTCACTCTGAAACCAGTAGTACATGTTTAAATTTGCCGGCAACCTGTACACAATTAAAACTTGATGCTTTATTGTTTGCTAATGAGTTAAGATGCTAATAATACTACACTAAAAAAAATACTACACTGCTGCTTTTCATTTTTATTTTATTTATTATTAATTAATTCTTATTATTTTTCCCCCAAATGTTATTTTTATATATATATATATATAAATATATGTATATATATATATATATATATATATATATATATATATATATATATATATATGTATATATATATATATGTATATATATATATATATATATATATATATATATATATATATATATATATATATATATATATATATACATATATATATATATATATATATACATATATATATATACATACATATATATATATATATATATACATACATATATATATATATATATATACATACATATATATATATATATATATATATATATATATATATATATATATACATATATATGTATATTAGGGGTGGAACGATACATGTATTCATAGATTTTTTATAAATATTGACTATTAACTTAATAAATCATAAGAGATGTGTTTTAGCTGGCATTCATGCAGGTGAATCAGTTTTGCAGTATTTCCAGATTCCATTTCTCCATCTTCTCATCAATATTATATCAATAAATAGTGTCCAAAAAAGCTATAAATAAATAAACACAGTATCTGTTAGAATTAGATTACATACATAACTTCCATATACAGTACACTTGTGATGACATCATTAATGTGTCATTTCATTGAAACTCAGCTGTTTAATCCAGCAGTGTAAATAAATTATTGATGCATAAATCACACAAAAAAAATAAATAAATACTTGGATAAAACTACAGAAAAGCCCTGAAAATTATTTGGACAACCTTGTGTAAATGTGCTCACATTAGAGCTAAGCATCAAAACAATCTGTTTTTCAATAAATGACACTTGGTTTGATAATGCAATGATGCTTCCATTAATGTATTTTTGGAACAATTGTATTTCCAGGTTAACAATGGAGGACTGTGGATTGTGATTGTGAAGTATAATGTGTTTAGAGGATAAACGGCTATATTCCATCCCATTACATTCTGCCTGAAGAGTTAGTCAAACTTAAAGATGGTTGTCAGAGCATTTCTATTATTCCTTATTTCTGTACAAATGTAAAAAATAATTGCAGACCAATTCCCTCTGGGTGAACATGTTTTTAATTATGTAAAAAACTGATGCAATCTTGTAATAATCATCATGCATCATCTGTCTGCAGTAGACGAGTGTGATCGGTAAGCTTTCTGTCAGTAATGCAGAGTTTGCTGAGTTTAATAATACGAGTGGATTCCTTTGGGATGCTTCGACACTCACCGGTTGGAATTGCATGCTTTGAGAGATAAGAAACTGCCGTACAACACATTAGAAATCCCAAAGGAAATCTGTGCAAACAGTTTACAAAACTTGTCTTATGGCAGGCAACAAAGATCGACAAAGTAAATAAGACATATAATATATTTATTTTGTTGAGAAGTTGTTGAACTATGTTACTGATAAAATCGTCAAATTAGCGCTAACAACATTTTTGAAAACTGTATTTGTGTCTATGAAGCAGAGAGCGGTGGAAAGTTAGAGTAAAAAAAGAAAAACAATTTTGTGGCAAAACATGGACATGATTTATAAATTTTATCCTATTGTTTACTATATTTATTTGTTTGGGCAGTATCATTGTGGGATTTAGCTCTTTTGCTGTTTTAGGCTGTTAAGGACCTTTGAAATAACTCAAATCATTACATAGTACATTGATGGATTGAATTAGTAAATTGTGCGCACAATTTATTTATTTTTTCTTGCATGTCATGTGCGGGGCTCCGTACCATAATAAAACATATATATATATATATATATATATATATATATATATATATATATATATATATATATATATTTTTTTTTTTTTTTTTTACATACATTAAAATGATGACCACAGATGGCACACTATTTGAGTCGCTCTGTAAATTGAGTCAGAACAGGATCTTTTAATTTACATTTCCTGAAATCTTATATTGTTACCATATCCCACAGCTGTTCTCTAATGGGGTTAGCACTTCTTTTCCAAAATATTTCAAATATGAACAGGGTTGTGAAACTGAGAAAGTGGAGAACAGGATAATAAATGCTAATAGAGGACTATCCTGCCACAACATGTGATGCTATCCGTGGAGGTCTGCGCTCTTAGCTACCCATAATGCCTGGTTTTTTCTCAGGGCTTTGAGAACAAGGCCACACCAGGTGAAAGCTTCTGGTACCCTCGAGCTACGATTTGCCCTCACAGAGAAATCATCAGCTTTATCAATAAGCCCAGTGTAAACCTCATCCCGGACTTACAGTTGACTCTCCACTAAGAATTCATTTACTTTTAACCCTCGTACACCACTGACCCAATTCCTGCAGTTTTGGAATGACTGTGGATGTGCGGTCTCCATAGTGCCCCAGATTGTATTGTCTGCATCCATTTTATTATATTCTATCCCAGTGTACTGAATTTACATTTAGGACTGAAGATCTTCGATGACTCAAAGCGCTTCAGAGGGAATTAAAATAAATAAATAAACTGTGACATTTCTGAAACTATATCCTGGCTCCAGTATAAACTTTATCCTGTGGCCAGAAATCTATAAAGTGAGTACAGGGTGGATTTGAGTGCTTGTGGACACATTATGCTGTTTCATCATGAGGTAACCCAACTCTGCCTGTGGCCATGTCTGAGTGAAAGAGGTTGTACTTCCATTAGATAAAAATCTACTAGGCCTCTCCCAAGTCGGAAAACGTAAACTAAAAGCCTCCTCATCTCCCCTTAGTAAATAGTCTGACAGATTATAACACTGGCTGCCTCACGTTGATCGAGCAACAGATGACAATAAGCACTAAAACTGTTTAGAGTAACTGCTTTTACTGTATGTGATTTCAAAGTTATGAGAACTGCATATTTCCTCTCACAAGGTATTCTACTATTAGACCACACACAAACAGATCGTCCACAGCCCGTTCAGTGACCGTCTGAGGCAGATACTGCACAAAAATTTGGTAAGTGCTGGCAAAAAAAATCAGCTGTTCTAATCTGATTGGCTGGCTTTACACAATTCCCAAGAGTTGGCATTTGTTCGGAGTTGTGTTTACAAGGTAACAGGTGGATACAATGAGCGTTGTTGATGAAGGATTATTGGATTTGCCAAAGTTTGGCTACTGGCGTCATGTCCTTGAAAGGTAATCAGGAGTTTTGTTTGAGGCACTTAGTAACAAGACATCTTGCATATATGCATACTTATTGATTTGGGTTAGACAGAATGTCTTAACACATGTTCTCTATCTGTATAGGTGTCAGTGACCACTGACAATACATATTATTAATGATATATATATATATATATATATATATATATATATATATATATATATATATATATATATATATATATATATATCACAATTAATTGCATGACTTTCTGTGATTAATAGTATTGTTATACCCGTAATTCAATAATGAATTCAAAAGTAGTGTATTGCACACTTTTTTTTTTTTTTTTTAAAGTACTGCTTTATGAACAAAAGTACAATTTGAGAATTTGGTTTGCAAATACTGTACCCCAAAAAAGTGCATTTCACAGCAGAATTCCTTTTTCATGGTATCACTTAAAATATTTATTGTAAATCTCAACTCATAACATTAATGTAATCAAATTAAACATAAAATCAAAACTAAACTTTTTTTTTTATATATTTTAAATATTTTAAAGTTTGTAAACAGAAAACAGAAACGATACATTTTAGTGTATAAATAGAAAAACAAGTTATGCTCACAGTCCAGAGCCTCGATCATAACATTATAACAGGTGCCTACCGAGTAGAGACCTGCACTCGCGGGACCCAATGTGCATAGCAGGACAACACTTGATGGGTGAGTGCAAGAGCGGGCAGGTAGAGACTCATGTGTCTCTACCCCAGGAGAATAAGGGTGTTCTCACATTAGCCAATCTTCAAAGAACAATTGCACCAGGGTTCCTTTTAACTCAGCCAAATCTGCCAAGAGTAAGCATGCCCTAAGCACACCAGATTTTATGTTTACAGTCAAATGTCTGCTTCTAAAATATTATATAAAACACCTCTAATTGTGCTGAAAATACATTAATAATTGTTTAGGGCTGTTACAGTCACTAGTTTCAGCACAGCCACAGGAGCTAACCATTGTGTGAAATTTGAACCATGCTCTGATCAAATGCCCTGTGACCTTTACCGCTTGGCCAGCATTGTGTATAGTGTTGGTCTCTTTTAACTGACCTTTAGCCCCAAGTTTCTGATACAGTTGGCTTTACCCAGAATCCATAAGCCAGAATTCTGAACATTTCTGGCTAAGAGTTCCATGTCGTTTCTGATTATCGATTGCAGCAATGGAGACGAGGATCAACTCCTCAGCCATAGCAAATGCCTGGACTATTGATTTTAGTTCAAGCTGACAGAAAAAATGATGAAATCCACCAGGGCTATATAGACCCCCTCTGACAGGGTACTTATAACACTGATTTAAAATTACAGATTAGTTTACTTTCGTCTGGCACTATATTACCCTTTAAACAGCTCTGAGCACAAACACTTTAAAATGTGACTCAGCAAGTGGCAATTTAGGGTACGTTTACTGAGCAAGGATTGTACTAAAAATGGAAAAGTAAAAAAAAAAAAAAAAAGACATGTCCCTGTTCATATGTTTCTGAGAAAAAAATAAATAAATAAATACATAAATAATAATAACAACAACAACATAAAAAATCTTGATGATATAAGTAAAAAAAAATAAATAAATAAATAAAAAATAAAAAAAAAACAGTATGTGGCTGCTCACATTGGCCTATTTTAGTAATTTATAAATTTTAAGAATACTTCATGCATCAGATGGTCACAAGGCAAAAACACAGCTGTATACTGCATCAAAAAAGCATGCAAACTCTGATGTAAACAACCCCAACATTGATAAGAGAATGGAAGTGCACATTCACTCTCTGACAGGAGACAGCGCTAATGGAACAGCAGAAATGCAGCTGTTAACCCAGTAGCCCCATCAACAAAGCAGCAAAGCTATTTATTTCCAACAGTGGTGTAATGTAACAAAGTAATATAACAATGTAATAACAATGAAATAACAATGTATGTATGTGTGTGTGTATATATATATATATATATATATATATATATATATATATATATATATATATATATATATATATATATATTACATTATTTTACTTTATATTATATTATTTTATTAATTTAAACAGTTATTATAAAAAAAGTAAATTCATTTAGTAACATAAATATATCTTAGTTTATGCTATATCTTAAGAGATTTTAATTCATTATCTTATTTTCGATCCACTAGTTCACATTTACAACTGCGTGTTTTCAGCATAAAAATAAGGGTAGCTTTCTTTCAAGGGAACTTTGAACTGTGTCCTCTAGTGGTCGCTATAGCAACACCTCGTTGTGACTCATGTCTGAAGCATACATTGAAAAACACCAACAACACATTGGGCCGACAACAGCCCATGACGTCACTAACTGTTTTGTTTGAAGCATGCATTTTGAACGTGGTAAGAGCAATGTTTATTCTATCAACATGTCGAGCACTAGCAAAACGTTTAGAGGATTTGTGCATACGTGTCGTTATTTAACACCTGATGACACACACGATCTTTGCGTTTTTTGGTTATGGGTGAACACAATGTCCTTGAGGGGGCAATTTGCATGCATTGTGAGCATTTTCTGATGAAAAAGCTCCGCTCTTGCTTGTCTCTCTTTTTTCGAGGAATCTGCTTCCCGTGGTTCAGGACTCACCACTGCTGAGGCACGGATGAAAATGAGCTTGTGGGGATCATAAGATTGCTTCTCCCGTTTGGTTCAGCACCTCTGGGTATATGTGAACAGATGCTTAGGAAGCGTTATGCGCACACACTAAGCTCTATGTACTTTCTGAAATACACATGGTGGTAAGTGTGCACGCAAGACTCTGTGCACTTTCTGAAATCCTGTATGGTAAGGGTTACGCGTTATAGCTTTGTTCCCTTTTTCTGAGTTGGTTAGACCCCGGTACCTTGGGCTCCACTCAACCAGTGTGTCTATTAACACACTTTAAAGCATTGCTCCCCTCAGCTTTGAGGGTTTTTGTGAGCATGGTGCTTCATGTCGTGCGCTTGAGTTCTCTCCCCTTCTGAGGAGTTGAATTCCTCGCTCTGTGGGCTGTTCTCATGGTAGTATTAGCAGTGCTTGAGAGCACCCTATTCCAGTGGTCACCAACCTCTTCAAGCATAAGATAACATCCAAAGTCCAAATGTAAACCAAGATCAACCACTTGCAAAAAATTATGAAGTTATAAAAGTTCTACTTTGACATTCTTTGTTGTCTGTTAGTCACTAGAAAATATGTAACTATACAAATAGTATATAACTATACAAACTGTCAACTATAATTCGACATTTTCAATACTAATATAACATTAAGTATTTCCACAGGCTTATTACTCATATGTAAACACAATACTCAGTCAATTACAGGCCTAAGCCAATGATGTACTGTTTCACTTTCCCTATTACAAACATATTTCAAACACTTCAAAATGGAAATACTCAGGTTAGTGCAACTAGCATACAAAATATTGTGGCAACAGTCATCCTTCAATTCTTCAAAAATATTTTCACACAAATTACAGACCTACATTCATTACCTCAATAATCAATCAATTGCAGGCCTAAAACAATCCTGACGGCACTGATTCTCTTTCTCTTTTTCAACAACATAAAACACAAAACACTTTTAACAATATAGCCAACAGATTTCAAACTAGCAATACTCCCTCACTCTGAGGGGCTCAGATGAGATTCTCTCCCCACACATATATCCAATGTGATGGCTGTGATTGCACACTATCAGCAAGTGGTCTGTAGTCTGGCTCATAGTTTGACACAGCAAGTCTTACACAGTCTGTGAGATGTCTGTTAGTTAGATAACATCTAATCAAGTTCTTTAACTTGATTATTTTCATTTGTGAAAAGGCCATCTCACAGAGATATGTTGATCCAAAGTAGGCCTTCACCTTAAGTGCACAGGATGAGAGAAGAGTTTTCAGTGTTTACAAAACCCCCAAAATCACTGTCTTGATTGCATGTCAACTCTAATTGGTAAAGCAAATACTTGCTGGAATTTGAGGGATACCTCCTCAATGTCAATGGGGAGCAACGGGTTTGAGATAAATACAACAACCTCCTGTATGTCATTTAACTCCTGAAAACGCCTGTTAAGTTCGGATGCCAGTTTCTCCAGTTGGGAACAGAATTCTTGCGGGAGAAAGGTATCTTTGTTTCTCATGTTTTGCAACATTTTTTCGAGGTTTGGGAAGTGCACTAGACTTCCATTCTTCAGCTGAGAAGCCCACACTCCCACCTTGGCCTTAAAGGCATTGATCATGTGGGTCACATCTTTGTCTTTACCCTGAAGCTCATAGTTCAGCTCGTTCAATTTTGCTGTTACGTCCATGAGGAAACCTAAGTCTAGCAGGAATGCATCATCAGACAGTTCCTCATGCTGCTCATTTTGTGACTCCAGAAATCATTTGATTTCAGGCAGCAAGGCATGCTGTTATGGTGCACATAACGTTTAAACTCGCTGTAAATGTCCTCACCTCTTACCCTCCCTTGTAATGGTAATAGAGTGAGAAAAGCCTCCATAGTAGTTGAATTTTTAAAAGCCATGTGAACAAATACCATTAGCTGTGCAGTGTCTGTCAAATCCAGGGATTCGTCAAATTGCAGAGAATAACACTCACAAAGCGATAAATCTTTGAGAAATTGTTGATTCACGTCCTCCGATAACAACCCTACCCTTCTTGCCACAGTGGCTGGGCCAAGTGGCACACTTTCGTTTCCTCTTTGTTTTTTTTAAATATTAAATAAGGTATCTGCGGCAGCGACCATTGCCTCCTTGTATAGCTCTCTATCGGTGAACGGTTTCTAAGCCAACAGGTAGCTGACACGGAAGGATACCTCTGTGGCAGCCTTACTTTTAGCTGTTGTTTTTGTAAAAAGTGTCTGCTATGCTTTCAAAACAGACTTCAGCTCGTCAACCTTCTTTGAACGAAGAGTGCTCTTTAGCGGATGTGTATCTTTGAAATTGGGGTGAATTGTGTTGTGGTGCCTCTTCACATTATCCCTTTTTGCTAGCGCAACAGCCTGGTGACAAATCAGGCAAATTGTTTTGTCCTTAACTATGGTGAATAGAAAATCATATTCCCATTCTACATGACAATTATACGTTTTTTTGCTTTTTCCGTTGTGCCGGTTGTGCCGGTTGTGCCGGTTGTGCCGGTTGTGCCTTAGCCATTGTTTCGTTAGCTTGAAGTGAGCGTAGTAGTGTGAAGCACGCGCGACAAAAATGACGTCATTGAGAAGATGCACGACTTTGAGCCGAATCTGGAGAGCAACAGTGGGCGTTTATCACCAGGTGGGTGTTTTCAAACTGCTGGGTGTTTCTAAATCATGCAATCTAAATGATCCCCCTTACCCAACCCCACCCCTAAACCTAACGTCACTATGATGTCAACCAATCAGGTATCATGGTGTAAAAACACCCCGATCTGGTAACTCACATTGCTTTCCTGCAGAGACCTATACTTGAATCTGCCCAAGCAGACGGATAGTAGTACATCTCATCACACCGGCACCCAGTTTGCGCATCTAAATCAGTTGTATGGTCTGGTTTTAAGTCTAAAACAGTTGTGTCAGGTATAAATGCCTCGTCTGTTTGGGTGTGTTGAGGTGTGTGCACAGACAGCGGAGGATCGCGCTGCAGTGCCAGGTGAAAGTATAAAGAAAGCGATTGTTTTACAGACATTATATGTAAAGTATAGGCTATTTGATTGGACAGATATACTGTACCCCTCTTCCTCCCCTAGACACCATTTACTACACACAATAGGCTCACACATGGTGCATTTTTAATTTATTAACAATAATAAGTAAAAATATAGTTCTTTTTTTTTCTGATTTTGAAAACTATTTGCGATCAACTTAAAATGCTTCCAAGATTGACTTGTCGACCGCGATCGACAGGTTGATGACTCCGGCCCTATTCTCTTGTTGAATTAGGAGTTCTCCTCTCACATGAGAGATGAATTCTCTGTTTTCCCAGAGCAGTGGTAGGGGGTCAACTGAGAGCTCCCCTCTCAGTTGACAGCTTGGTGTTTGCCCCCTCAGCTTGATATTTACTGCTAGCCACTACAGGATTTATACCTTAGATTGAGTTATTGACTCTCGAACATATTGATTTTGGGCTACATGAGGGAATCAGACTGTGTCCTCTAGGTTTCTTGCCATGCTTTGGGCGCAAGCTTCAGACAAAAAAGTGGATGACGTGTTCTCTCTGCGCCTATTTATACTATAGTTGCACCAGTAGTGATATCATGGGCTGTTGGTGTTTTTCGTTGTATTCTTCAGCATGGATCATGACAAGGCATTCCCCATAGCGACCCCTAGATGTTGCAGTGTCTCATTCCCTACTCACGAAACCACGGTTACAGAAGTAACCTAAGACGTTTTTTACTTTGGTCTAAACAGAAAGCAGAAGGGATTATTGAAAAATTTTAATTCATTCTCTGGCAACAGGTCATGCCTCTCTCCAGGAATATAGCCATTTCCCCCGTAACTGCAGTAAAAAAAGCAGCGCAGCAACTGACTTTGCAGTGCTCATATTTAATCAATGAAATAACTTTTTGAAGTGTAAGCTATATATCATTATACATGTCTGCGATGGACAAACTGCTAGACCTCACCCATGACTGGTTCTTACTCCCATGGGGCAATGTAAGCCCAGAAAGGAGTACACTAGTGCAATAGTATCCATTTTGGTGTGGCCGCCAAAGCATATAAATAGTTGTTTTGACTGCATGATTGGAGATGAACACTCAATATAAGTCCTCAATGCCCTGATTGGGCAAAGTAAATTTAACTCCTTGTCATCTTCTTTTTTTTTTCTTCATAACATGAGATGCACTCGCCATGACTATCATCAGCAATGTTCAGGCAATTTGCAACAACGCGGCGTAAAATTTGCTCTTTAATATGCTCTTTAAGAGTTGATGGATGGTGGCAGGGGATCCGGAAGACAAAAGATCAAAAAGAGCAAAAAGATTGCGAGGGGGTTTCCATAGAGAAGCTTCAAGTCTTGTAGTACCAGCAAAGATCGTTGTCATCGCAAAAGAAGAAGAAACCTGAGGATCCTATTGCAATATTACTGCCATTGGTTGGTTTTTAATTCACTGCGCAAACCAATGGCTGTGCAGTTACACTGTGTTATTGAAAAGGCTTCAGTCATCGGAGAAAAATGAGTTTTAGACACGGAACCAGTTTTTCAAAGTTTGCTTTTTCAGCCTTCCAAAAAGCTTTTGTTGTGTAAATCAACGGCCAAAACAAATATGTTTTCTGTATTTAGTTGAAAACTGTGTCATGTAAACACCCACTGAAACTCCATGAACTTCAAGAATTCAATAGTAGCCAAGAATTCAATAGTAGCCAAGAATTCAATAGTAGCTAAGAAGCAAACAACACACTTTGCAAGTATTAAAGTTCATATGACATAATGAAGTTAAAAAGGTTCGGCTTTCAGCAACAAAACGTCCCCTCCGGACCTAATTATAAAAAGTATAGGTGGATTTGGAATGCAGGCAGAATTTGAAAAGGATTCAGTTAAGCAGTGTTTATCTTTTCCTTTGTGATTGGCAGGATTAATTGAACATGTTGTTCCTGAACTTCTGTTAGAATTCCATTTAACAGTGTCAGATTGTTAAAATGTATTTCATGTGACGAGAAATAAAATAAATGCATAAATATTGGGAACCTCAGAGTCCGTATAATTGCTTCCACAACACTTTAATTAAAAATGACAAAGGAAAGCTGGAGAATAATACAGCTTTCTTTTGCCATGTCTTAGAAACCAGCAGAATAATTACAATACAATTATTTGAACTGTAATATTGATATTGTTTAAAAAAAAAATAAAAGGCACAAAACCTCTCTCTGTCTACTCTGGCACATCACACTATCATTCCATCATTTACTCACAAAAGCCATAAAATAGTTTTATATGATTGGTTCATATCAGCCACAAATCCTCTTGTTGTATTTTCTTAATCTGTTTGTACTATTGTCTGTGCACAACATGCAGGTCTCTGCAGGATTCTGCTAATTAGACATCACACAGTGCTGTAACGTTGGAGAAAAAAAAGCAACACATTATAAGGGAGATAAACTGCCATGCAAACACTACAATTAACATGGTGTCTCAGGACACAGCAGTATGCTGCTTTTGATTGCAGAATTAAGAATCAAACTGTACTCTACATTTTGCAAATGTGCTGCCTGAATAAATTGACTTAATTGTGGATAAAATAGTCACTTAAAAAATCCTGACCCTTTTGAGGATGAACAGCATTGATGATATCAACTGATATACACGCGACATATCACAGTGCACTGAAGAAACACTATGGTTGGATAGTAATTTGCATAAAATCCATTCCAATTATTATGCATGATTAGAAACAGTGTGTTCCCAAATTTATGGTGCATTTAAAATAGCATGCCGGAAGAACTTGGATGATACTGTATACTATTTATTAATGATAATTTTTTTCCCATTTTTCCCAAGATCCCATTTAGAATAGGAGCTATTGAACTACCATTTAAATTTCAAAACAGTCAGCCCACAGTGAAATGCACACAGCCTGCTTAAATTAGCTGTGATTTTTCACGAAGCGTTGTGACTTTCGTAAAAAGTTGACGTCAGAACTACACAGTCACCTCCTTCAGTCTCTACCCTAAGTACCTCCCACCGTCCCACTTTCCTTCTGTCAAACCCCCAGACAACATCGTGTCTGGCCATTGCTGTGCATTGAGCAGCAACAGCACTGGAACATGTTGAAGCTCACTCAAATGATGGACAATCTGACAGTATTGTTACTATGAGGTGTATCACATCTATTGTGCATAGTAAAGACAAAGTCATTGTGTTTATCTAGCACGTCATTGAGGATGTTGAAGATATATATATATATATATATATATATATATATATATATATATATATATATATATATATATATATATATATATATATATATATATATACATACACATTTCAATTTCAGCAGGCAACTATTTTTGCAGCTACATTATTGTTCCAGCCACAATAAATCACATACAGTTACAAATGATTTTATATAAATCGTCAGTTTGTTGTTCTGAATTTTTTTCTATACACGACACTGTGAGATGAAAGAAACAAATCTGTAGACTCATCATAACAACAAAAAACAATGCTTTATTGAACCTTTTCAATTAGTGCGCGCTACAAACACAAGCATTTTTGACAATCTTTTCTGTCTAGTCCGCACGTTTTATCGCGTTTAAATATAGCTGTCATCGGTTTGTTTGTTAGTGGCAGCAGATATGGGATCAGATTTCTAATTTGAGGCTGTATTAAGTCGATTCTGGCACCCAACATCACTACAAGATGATATTTTAAGCTCCTTACGTAACCGAATCTATGCTGGTTTGAGTGGGCCGCCTCCAGTTGACCCCTTTGTTTTGCTGCTTCCAGGTGTGACCCTAGTTACCATTGGTTTGCCTTTGATTTGCCTGGCCATGTGTCACTCAGAAAACAACAGACCAATCAGAAGAGAGGCTCATGAATATTAATTAGACAGGCTAAAATCAACCTGTTCTTAGCAGACCTCCTGAGAAAGGAGCTGTGAAAAAAATAATGAGATGGTTTTTGGTAAGTATACTGCAAATATATATTCTTAAGGACATCAAAGCCTAAAATAAAACTCCAGAAAAGTCTACAATATGGGACCTTTAAAGGGTGAAATAACTTGCCAACTATAAAACTAAGCCAAATACTTAATCTAGTGATGAACAACAGTATTTAACTGAATGTCTAGTTATAAATAGGACAATTGTATCACATCTACCAATACTGCCTTACCACATACTCAACTGAATGTTCTTTTTGATCAGCAGCAAAGACATGTAGCCTACTTTTAGTATAGTGTTTAAAGTATGACGAAAGCTATTTGTATCCACAGGGTTCAAATGATGTGAATATCTATAGTTAAAGCCAACATGAAATGACATTTGCATGCCATTTATCTACCACAATCCAGGCTGTTCCTGTTAAAATCAACAGCATCACGACAGGATAAATGATAGATTACCTGTGTAGTGAACTTGTGGTCTAAACTGAGAGTGATGAGCTAAAAATACCGTGAATACTACCAAGATAAGATGCCTTTCTGTTAAATTTGCTTGACTGGCTAGAGTCAAAGATGAAACATACGCAATCAATCAATCAATCAATCAATCAATCAATCAATCAATCTTAAGAGTCTGTACTTAAAGGTATAGTTCACTTAATAAGGAAAATGCATTCACCATTCATTAGTTTTGTCTGACCATAGAACCCATGCCATTTGAAGTTCAAGTTGTGTCTGACAACTCAATATGCTAGAGATTATTTTTGAATGAGCAAGGAGAATTTTTTTTGAAACCCTCTCGAACAACATGTGGTGATGTAGGGGCTCGTTGATCATTATTGTTATTTTTTTTAGGCTTTCTGACCCCAAGTCTCAACTAATCTCTGCAATTCTCCAGCTGTGATCCTTGGAGAGTCTTTAGCCACTCAAACTCTTCTCCTCACTCCTTTGTGAAACTCAAAAATCTTGTTCTGCGCATCAGACACTTTACTGAAGCTGGACAAGCTATTTCTGTATTTATTTGTCTCCCTCATTTACCTCCAATGAATAGGCAGATGAACTGAAGAGTAGAGGACAAGAAATGCTGTTAACCTTTCCAATCCTCTCTCATCTTTAGACAGCCACATGCATATCCACGCAGAAGCCAATCTGCCACCAGAATCTTCTCACATTTCCTGGGAAATTGTTTCACTCGTTATTTAAGTTTAACTTCTGATAACTTCAGAGACATGACTCCATCAAACATCAGCTGAAATGAAAAGCAAGCATTTATGTGCATTCAAATGGAGCTCCAGGAGTATAATTAAAAAACTCTAACTCTATCTTAAAATGACCTGATGTGAAGCATGCTTTCACTGAAGGGCTCTTCTGAAGATGGAGGGGGAGACGTCCCTGATCCATCTCAGACCTTTTTACCTGTGATGAGCAGCTGAATGAGGTGAGTTGCGATCAGTTGTTACAATCAAGCTCTGAGGACATTCCCTCAGTGATTTATGCGAGTTATGATTAGGGTCGTGGGAGTGCGGCTCGATGCTCACCTTAAGTGTGACCCGCGCGGGCAGTTCTTCGTTTTCATTCATCACTTTCAATCAAGGCTATTTGACCGGGCTCGAGGATTATTTAAGCCAAAGAACGCTTCAATCGAGCGCTGTACTCCACTTACTATAATGTGTGAAAGAGTAACGCTTTACTCATCCTGACAGGGATTATCTCCTGAGGTTTCCCATGATTCAGTAAGGAATACAGATGAAATGGTAGTGTAAATGAAAGACTATGGTGTTTAATTAATCAGGTTTGCATAAGTGTTATTGGAGAAGTGTGATAGTGTTATTCATAACTAAGAGAATATTGGCCTGTTTGTATCAGCCTGAAAGATTTGTCATTTATATATTTATTTTATGCATCTTATTTTTTAGATTTCTAAAGAGGCATTGGTTTGCTTTATTTAAAGCACAGCTGGATTGGTTTTAAAGATGCACTGAATTGGTTGTATGCTGTAAAAGGAACAATGGTGCTTGTAATAGAGTTCCCTGCATCGATATTCAGCGGAGGCCCACGGGTTGTGAGCTTGCATTTTGAATTAAATGTTATGACAAAACACTTTGCCATTCCTTTGTCTTCACACATTTCACATGAAAACAAAATGACTCAAAAAGATTCACAAGTTGTCACTCAGAATCAGTCAAATGAATGTTTTACTGAATGAATCTGAGCTGCAAATCCAGCATTCAGCAGAAAGCTCTCCAATAATGCTGACAGATTTTTGAGTGAAATAGGATATTCAACAAGGCAAAATGTGGATCAAGATTTATTTTTTATTTTTATTTTTTTTTAGGAATAGCACTGAATTGCGAAAAGTTTGGAGAGGTGGGATTGAAACGTTATTTGTTATGTCAGATAAAAAAAACGAAAAATAGTTGTAAAATTTGTACAGTAAGTTGGAAGCACTTGAATTAATTCAAACATGTCTTGCCTAGATGCTCGTTCTCACAAACTGTTTTTAGTTCTTGCATTAAATATCTTTTCATCTGCTCTACAACAATAAATGGTTAAAATGAAAAAATGAAAAAAATAAATAATAATAATTAGAATGGCAGAATATATAATGCATGAATAAATATATAAAATATAATAAGTAAATACAATTAAATTAAACTTTTTTTTTTTTTTTTTTTTTTGCCAGGCTTAGCATTTATTTATGCTTAAATTATTGAGCAGAAGCAACCAGGAATTCTGCACACTTCAATATGGAAGAAGCTCACTCATCCATCTATTAGCTGTGTATGCGAGTCCCACCATCTGTAGTAACTATCTTAATATCTGACTTTATGTTTATAGTAAGGGAGGAACAAGTCTGTGTTGATTTAACTCACTGAAACACAGTTTACTATAAACTATTAAAGAGGCCACATAAAACAGTGCTGTTAAATTAGATCCAGACTTGAAGCAGCAACAACAGCCATGGTGGCAAAGACAGCAGTATAATTCTTTTCAAAATATGACTTGATGAATCAAAACACTCAGTCGACATAATATCCCTAACCAAGGTTCTGCGTGTCATAGTGCATGAGCATCAGATTTTTTATTTTTATTTTTTTATGTGATTAATAACCCTCCCTGACATTTCCAACACGATTCGCCCAACAGAATGTATTTTCATATTAGACAGATCACTCATCTTTCACAAACTCAAGATGACGTTTATTATTAATTTTTTTTGGTCTTGTCCTCAAAACCATTCCTGTGTTTAGTTTTATTAGTCAGTGTTCTGACATATTGGACCATATCAAGCAATGAGACTCACCAATCTTTATCTTTACACATGTTATAGTAATCATTTATTTTCATTATTTACATTTATTTATAAGCTAAAAAAAAGAAGAAAAAAAAAAAAAAACATTTTGCATAATCCAGTGAAAAACATAACAATTAAAAGAACATTTTTATATTGTATGTGTTCATGTAATTTAATAAAACTGATATTATTTTTATCCAGAAGAACTGTGGCAACATCTTGAAGATGATTGAAGAAAAATAAAAGGTATTAGGACAAAAGCTCAACAAAAAATGTTGCTTTAATTTAGTATACAATCTATTTCTGACATTATTTTTTAAAGCATCCTCACTTTTGCAGCAAGTGCCTAACACTTTTCACAGTACTTGAACTCTGCAGGAAGGTTTCTCCAAGCATCTTTATTTTGCCAAAGTTATTCTAGATTTAGCCTGTCTCAGTTTTTCTTTTTTTGTGTGTGTATTTCTTTCATGTGATTCCAGATGGATAGGATGGTGGTGAGATCAAATCTCTATCTCTCTCTCTCTTTAATTTTTTAAGCAGAGTCTACAATAGAATATCTGATATCTGAAATTGGTATTGGCAATCGTGAAACTATTATAAACACTGGCAAAAATATAAAATTTAAAAGCTCTGATCATTTGCTATGCCAAGGGCAAAACATGTAGAGGGCAAAAAGAGAATAATCTTCTTAAAGTAACCTTCCTATTGTTCTTTAACTCAAGGCAGTTTTCAGAGTTACTCCAAAGAAAAGCATTCAGCTGATCAGTATTTCATGAACAATGGCTCAATAAAATTCAGCCCGCGTATTCGCTCATCTCTCCTCGTTTCACTCCTGATGTCCTTGCGAGATGACGGGAAAGATGTCAAATGATTTTATGATCTTCTTTTTACGAAATACAAAAAAAAAAAAAAAAAGACAACGCGCCGCTTTCAAACTCCACACAAAAGTTAAACTATTGCTTTTTTGTGAAGAACAGAAGAATATAAAAAGACAGGGACTGATAAAAAATCATCATCTTTGACTTGCCACTGAGAACCCCTGCGGAATGCACACGGAAGTAGCAAAACATGAAATAAAGAGTTAAATAAATATAAAAGTGGATGAATGACAGCTCAATGGACATTTCATCCTCCCAGCATTCAGTCTTCACAGGCGAGCGCTGGGACGATCCAGCAAACGCTGACATTTCTGGGGCGGCTGGATAAGTGACACCTGCACGTGCGCGTTTGGTCAGTAAAGGGATTAATGGGATGTCCTTTAAGAGCGCTAGGAATCTCATACACACAAAGCCAAACACACAAGTGTTTATTGAAAGCCCAGGGATTTTAAGGTCAGTCAATTTCAGTCCACCCCCCCAAACTCTGCGTCTCATTCTCTTGCTTCTCATGCTCAGGTAACCTTTTTATTAGTCCATTTCTTGTGTCGAAATGAAGCTGACATGTCATTTATCAAATCCTCAGCATTCAGTAAATGAATATTGAGAATGTTGCTACAAGACTAAACTAAATTATGCATTTATTCCTAACGAAAATGCATTGTTCATGTAAAACAAATAGCATGTATTATTATTTGGCATTTCCCAGTGTTCTTACACATGAATAAAAAAAAAAAAAAAAAATCAATGGAAAAGTACAGCCAAGTACAGGTCCATGTAAAGTCTCTTTCTTTCCCTCTCTTGTTCTCATGCACACATAATATAGCTTGTTTCAGCTAAAATTAAAGCTATAAAAAGCACAATTTTCTAATGCAGAGCATACCGGTGCAGATAGATATTAAAATAAAATTACTATAGGCCTGTGCATATAACTCATCTTCATTACTAATGTAGGCTATATACAATGTTTTATATAAGCTTCGTTCTTTGCAAGGATGGTGCTTTCTGGCCTTTACTTAAAAAAAAAAGAAAAAAAGAATCTCATAAAAAAAAAAAAAAAAAGATACTGCAATGCCAATTAAATTTAATGGGTAAAATTTCACATAGTGAACAATTTATTTTTGAAATCATACTTTTTGACATATAAGTGGTATCAAATGATGACACAGATACAGTTCTTTTTTGGTGGAAGTAATTCTTAAGTTATGAACTGTATAACATCTCGTCGATTTACTCCATGAAGGCACCGTGCATTTTATGGTTCTATTGTCAGCCACAACACAAGCCTATAATGAGAAAACACCTTTAGTGTCCCACAGTACAAACAAAAAATAAAGAAAGAAAAGAAAAACCCTTAATAAGTAAAGGCTAAATAATTGTTATTAAGATCATAAAGCATATTCTTGTTAAACATTATGCAATAATTCAAAATGAATTAACAGCAGAAGTCACAATAAACTGAATTTATCATTGGAATGATTTCAATATTTGGCAGTAGTGTATATTTTAGTAACTACAAACATAAATGTATGTGTTTACAGTATGTCTTATGAGCTGTCACTCGGGTGGTACTCTAAGGTACAAACTTGAACGGTACAGCTTTGTACATGATTTACCCCTAAACTAAAGAACCACATTGATACACAGTAGTACTTTAAAGGTGTACATTAGTACCTAAAGTGTTCATATTAGTACCTTTTAGACAGTTTTGTACCATTTTTTTAATGAGAATATCCCAGATCACCTAGGCTGCTGAATCTTCCACAACTTAGCACATATGAACTGAGCCATGTAAATTGAGTTCAGCACAGATTGTTGTGTTTTTGTTTATTTTGGCTTTGCACTATTAGCTAATTAGCATTTTCCTTTAATGAATTGAGTGCCAAAACAATGCAAACAGTTTGAACAAATACACAATGGTCTCATCAGGCTCAATTCATTCCTGGCGAATTTCCCCCTCGGAAAATGTTTGGAAGGATGCTGTTCTCTGGGGAAATAACAGGTACAGCAGAAACCAGAATAACCACACAGTAACTCCCAAGATTCTCCAAATATAATACCTTTATCTGCAGGTTTAGGCACTGCCTCTAGAATCTGAACAGCCTCTAAGGACTATGGGAGGAAAGAAACATACAACATTTGATGAAAACCCAGCACTAATCTGCCCACCATCAAAAACCTCACAATTGGGCTAGTTTCCAAAGTGGAAAATGACTAGCAACGGACATAAATGACACCAGTGTCATCTGTCAAACTGAGAATAGGTAGTTGTGTCTCGGAGTAATCGATGCCTGGATGTGAAAATCTATTCATGCATTTTCACTCTGAGCTTGTGGCTCAACAAATGCTTTTTAATTTTATGATTTGTTGATGTAAGTCAGAATGACCACAATCAAAGTGACAAGCTCTGGCAAACAGATTGAAAGTAAAAATCCATTCTGACGGCATTCACAGCAGATGCTTCTGTGTGTCTGTTCATTGTTACTGACAGATCCATTTATAGGATAAGGTTTTCTACAGATATTCTTTGCTAAAGTGTTAATCTATATAGCACCGCCATGCTTTGCGCTCCATTGACTTCCATTCATACACAAGCGAAGGCAGGAGACCAGAAACCAGTATTAAAGTTTTAGATTCACAGATAAACCTTTTAACCCCCCCCCCAAAAAAAAAAAAAATTAAAATTAAATTAAATTAAATTCAGAGCTGCAGATTAGATTACTTATTTACACATTTAAAAATTTATTATTATTTTATTATTATTTATTAAAACAGAAGCCCTAGATTGTTATATCATATTCGGTTGCATTGTCAATAAATACAAATTTTGCAGGTCCAAATTCTAGCACAACTGCAGCTTAAGGGTGCACAGTATTAGCAAACTCTTACATGTCACAAAAATATGTCTTGGCTGAATTACTTGTATACACTGGACACATGTGGAATGTTGCTACATGAAAAACGTCAAATTTTTCTCATTAAAATCAGTGAAGCTGTGTACACTGGTAGCACCCTCTGTGTGTTCTACAGTAAAAAAAAAAAAAAAAAAAAAAAAAAAAACATAAATAAATAAAGTGAAAACTCAGGTTGTCTGATTTCCTCAAGTTATTTATTTGGTGCTTCTCTTCTAAACTTGATTTGTTTGATTTTGATTAATGTCTAATTCTCTAAAATGCGCAGTCTGCTATATTCAGTTATTTATGGCGAATGTGAAGCAATCAATTACTTGAAATGATTTATTCTGCTGAAATTACTGAAGATCTTTTCCCTGCATGCTTTGCCTGGGATTAAAGACTTAGTTCACCCCAAAATTAAAATTAGCTTGTGTTTTACTCACCCTCCAAGCATGTATATGGCTTTCTTCTTTCAGAAGAATTCAGTCGGAGTTACATTAAAAATTGTCCTGGTTTTTCCAAGTTCTATCTTTGCAGTCAGTGGGTGTTGCAGTTGAGAACACAGTCCACAAGTCGTCAAATAAAGCGTGCACATTCATCATAAAACGTGCCTCATATGGCTCCGAGGGGTTAAAAAAATGACTGGAACAAAATGACTGGAAATAACAGTATTTTTTGTATTTTTGAGCAAAATGAGAAAAGAGTGGATAATTGTTTAATGGTTAGTTATGATGGGATTTGGAACAGGGTTTTTTAAATGTTTTATTTTTTTCACTGTTTTACCATTGTGGTGAAAAGTGGCGCTATTGTAAAGGCTGAGCATTAGTACACAAAAATGCTGTTTTGTTGCTTTACTCAACCATAATACGTGCTAAAACAGCTCACTAACAGAAGAATTTAGTTACTTAAAAATAATTTCAGTCCATGAAGTTGAAGATATGTGAACAAATTATGCTCATGTAACGTTTTGGAGTCATGTGAAACCAATTTGCATTATTTAATCAGAAGCTGTACTTTATAGAAGCAAAACTTTGTCATGGTCACAAAAGAACATTTATTTCAACTGCACATTCAAAAACATCCAGTCAAGGCTGATGGATTCCTTCCAATCATGCGACATGGGAAAGCATCAAAGCAGCCAAAAAAGTTGAATGTGGTTTGCTGAAAAACTAAACCATCCACAACACCCACTTCAACTATCCAACTGGACTCAAAGACTCCTTTGTCTACTATATGGGGAATATTTTGGGAAACAAAGCCTTGCAACAACTCCAGGTAGATTCAACCGTTAAAATCCCAAGCTTCATTACCTCTAACTCTTAAGATATAAATCCAGAAAACCAAAGCCAATCCACCCACATCTCTCGGTTCATTCAATGCAAAAACCAGCAGGTTCCATTGCCAAGCTGTTCAGCGGGCCGCCTTTCCTTGCAGCGCTGTGGAACAATAGTTTCATATCTGTAACGAGAGTGCTTCATCTCAAGTCAAGCTCAGAATGGAGTTTTAATGGCATGGTGATCAGGCGTTTGAGAAAACAAGCACTTTCTTCCGGCAAAAGGCAGCTCAATTAACACATCCACTCAAAAAAAAAACAAAAAAAAAAACTGCACAGTAGATCCAGACAAAGAAGGAAAAAACACCCACACGTGTTCAGCACACCCACTGCTGCCCCTCCTCCAGAGTGAATTAAGGGCACTTATGGGCATTTCTCAAATTGTGTCCTTGATTCTTGTGACTAAAGAGATAATGGGTCTCACTCGCTAACAATTGAGTGGTTTATTTCATATTTGACCATACAAGATAACTGTGGCACAGTTGCGTGAAAGCATCTTTGACTGGGGTGCACACTTGATCAGGATCTTAATTAACATGTGCAAGCATTTTGGCTTGACATCAATAGTTCAACAAACCACATGTAAGGGATGACAGTGGTGTTGATTTACCTTGTATACAAGCAAGTGTGAGCGTGCAGTGTAATCGGCTATAGTGAGTGCAATCAGAGCAGCAAATAAATGGCTCGTAATCAGTTGTCTCCTCAGAACTGTCCATTTGCAGGCCTTCATGTGACATATACAGGGGCATGTCTACGTGGTAGTAATTTATTTTATTAATACTTGTTTTAGTTAGGTGCTTAAATTGTAAATATGCATTTATTACATCTTTATTTAGTGCATTTGTATTTTGCTGTTTTTGTATACAGTTATGCAATAAAAGTGTATCAACTAGGTTCCAGAAATAATCACTGAGGGTGCTCTGTTTTAAATGCAAATTTTCACATATTTTGTCCCGTCTATTGCTATGGATATCACCATGTCATACACTGGTACTTCGAGAGCAAATCCTGCATAAACGTGCAGATGTCATTCCTGAAACTTTGCAACGGGTGTGTGTGGCCAAGAACTAGTAGCGAAGGAACATTGAGTTGCATCATTGAAAGCTTATTGTATTACTGTATTAAAAGTTCACTGTAATATGCAGAGTATTATTATTAGAGAGAGAAAGAGACAGACTGAGTGATTGTGATTACCGGCATCTGATACAGCATCTATTCTTTAGCAAATTCTCATATTCACAAAAAAAAAAAAAAAAGAAACATTAGTTTGAATGTCTGCTGAGCCCTCAGTTTTGCCCTTAGTCAAAACTATTTGCTCTGGAACAGATAATAGGTTAATGGGACCAAAGACTTTCCATTAAATTTACCCCCCCCCCCCCCCAAAAAAAAATGTCTCATGTTTAACCACTATGGAGAAATTCAAATAGACATATTATCTTTATTAATAAACTGCCTATTTAAAGTCTAAACGAGTAAACCATCACATAAAAAAACTTAAAATAAAAACAGCATTATATTATATATAGTATAATAATTATACAGAAATAAGTTTAATACTATAAATTATATTGTTATTATTGTAGTATATTTATTATATTAAACAGCTATATACAGTATTATAAATAACCACTATATAAAATTATAATGCATTTGGGCATTCGCCATGATATTGCTGTGAGAAATACTGCAAGCGGAGCGATTCAAACAGTGACTGTAAAAGGTACTTGGCCAATCAGATTCAAGGACCAGAAAGAAGAAAGAACTGTCTATATAGTGGTATATTGCATTATTACAATAATACAGTATAAAAGTAATTAAGCCATACCACAAAATTTAGGCCATACCACCCAACAATGATATACTTCTATTTCTATCTCTACATTGTGTGTGTCTATATCTGGGAGTCAATTAGTGGATGAATGTGCTGGAACAGATCTTGGACTGTCATACTTACGGTTGTTATCAGGTACAATTATATCAACACCTCTATCTAGTTAAAATGTAATTTACGTGACAAAATAGTATAACAGTTACCGTATGTAAGATTTTCTAAAAGTGACAGAGAGTTAGTAGATACACCTTGTTAGCCATGCACAGTAGAAAAATATACATATTTTAAAATACGTATATAAGACATTAAGACAAAAAAATATATATATATATTTCACACAAACATGTAGTAGACGTCTGGTAGCCATAGTCTAAAGGTTTAAATTAAGGAAATGCATTATTTTTCATCTGATCAATAAAGTACTTGGAGAGTACATCAGTCATGTTATGCAGGTCTTCAGTCTAATCTAAGCATAAACACTAATTAAGATGCAGGACTAATGAGTCTGATAGATGAATTGTAATGATTTGAGCTGAGTTGAGAAATGATCTAAGCTGCTTAATTAAGCAAGATCAAACAGAAAGACAAGCGTTCTTAAGTAACTCTTTCACCTCTGCATGTATCTCTGCATCAAATTCTGTTTTAAACACTATTCTTAAATTTCCCACAAAATTAATGTTCTCTCAGCATGTATTTTTATGTTTGCAAACCCTTATAACTTTTTTTCCTCCATGGAACACAAAAGAAGTCCAAGCAGCTCTGTTGCATGTAATGAATACATTCAGTAAAACAGGATCTGTCAAGTTCAAAAGGCTACAAAAAAAAAAAAGTAGTATAACAATTGTCAATGACTCATGGGCTATATTCCAAATCTACTTAAGTCATATCATAGCAGTAACAGATACAGATAAGAAAATACACCTATAGATCTAAAACAGCAATCTGAACTACTGCTGGATGTACAATATAACAGTTCTTAACATCTATGAATGGAGATAAAAGGGAATTTAATGATTCTGATTCCACTTAATGACTCTGGATCCTTTAATTCAAAGTACATTTAGGGGAACTGATTCATCACTGACTGAATAATTCATTAAAGGATCCTTCTCATGAGAGTCATTGATTTGTGAACTGGATTACACTGTCTGCGCTATATGTTTGCCGATATGTGCAAATAGATTTCCCCGTCAGGCTAGATTCAATGGCACAGCATAGCAGAAACACATTTAAGTATTGCATTCAAATATGTCAAAATGATCATATTCATAATTTAAAGGGGGGGTGAAATGCTATTTCATGCATACTGAGTTTTTTTTTACACTGTTAAAGAGTTGGATTCCCATGCTAAACATGGACAAAGTTTCAAAAATTAAGTTGTAAGTTTGAGGGAGTATTTGTGTTCCCAAAATACTCCTTCCGGTTTGTCACAAGTTTCAGAAAGATTTTTTTTTTCGAGTATGGCTCTGTGTGATGTTTGATGGAGCGGAATATGGGTCCTAAGGGCACGTCTGCCGGAAGAGCGCGCGCTCCCGTATAGCAGAGCACTGAGAGCACAACAGACTTCACTGATCAGAGTGAGAGCGTCGCGAAATGTCACAAAAGGAGTGTGTTTTTGGTTGCCAGGGCAAGACAACCCTGCACAGATTACCAAAAAAAAAAAAAAAAAAAAAAAAAACAGCATTAAGGGACCAGTGAATGGAGTTTATTTTTACAGAGCATCAACGGAGTTGTGCAAGTGTTTTTGTTTGTTCCCTGCATTTCGAAGATGCTTGTTTTACAAACAAGGCCCAGTTTGACGACGGATTTGCGTATCGTTTATTTCTTAAGGATGATGCAATCCCAACGAAAAAGGGTCACGATCGTGTGTTGGAACCGCAGGCGGTGAGTAAAACTGCTTCAAATATCTTTGCCTCGTTGTTAGTGCGTCCCCTCCCATGCCAGAGACCCGGGTTCGAGCCCCGCTCGGAGCGAGTCGTTGCTGCTGCTGCTCTCCTTCAGTTTCAGCCTCGGGATCTGATTCTGGATCATTAATAAACGGCTGAATCTGACTGTAAGCCATGGTTTGTTTTGGATGATGGTTTTTCCCTCACGGTAATGTCACAGCTTCCACATGCTCTCAACTCAAAAGCCTACTGGCGCTCGTGATTCTTTAGCTCCGCCCACACGTCACGCCTCCAGCCGGTCGTGTTTTTCCGGGAAAAATTGGTACAGACTATCTTTCTCTTATGAATATAATAAAACTAAAGACTTTTTGGAGTTATGAAGGATGCAGTACTACTCTGTAAGTGTAATTTATTTATGTGATGGCAAAGTTAATAACAGTTTAAAAGTGACAATAACAAAGTAACAGTAAAGACATTTATAATGTTACAAAATGTTTATATTTCATCACATATGTTTCTGTTTATATTGTTTCTATTTCATCACATACATAAATCAATATTTTAATTATTTAAAAAAATAAAACCTTTTTAAATAATAATACTTCACATGTCAATTCCTGTATTTTTCCCTATACTTATTACACACAAGAGTAAAAGTATCAGCAACAGTATCAACCCTTGAGATTTGTTTCTCTCTTTTTCAAAATGTGCATTTTTAGGTTTCATTTCCTCCTGATCTCACAAAGCCACACATCTGAGAATGCAGATCCATGTCTACAGATGCAATAAAATAAATAAATAAAAAAGACGAGACATATAGAGCAATAAATCCATATTCAGCCGCAGTGTAAACAGAAAGCTATCCCTGCATGCAAACATTTGAAAATATCACCACTACCGTTTCCTTTGTGCCCCAGGTTGCCTCCCTTCATGACACCATCAGATTAAAATCCCTCTCATCTGGCAAACCCTGTCAAATATTCCTATGGAATCTAACAGCTGAGGGCTGGAAATCAGGTAAGATCCTAATGTGGATGTCAGGCGGGTAATTTCCATGAAAAGAATCTTTCCAAAGAACAATGTGCTTTGTAAATGCTTGGGTGCAATTTAAGAGAGAATCACACAAAGCTTGTCAATAATTTGTCTTATGGTCATATTTCACCACCTAAACGAAAAAAATAAGAAATGATATTGCATATGGTGAATTAATCCTATTTTTCGGACCATTGTGATTTTTTGGCTTGTAAAATTATTTTCATGACAATTAAGCATAAATCATTTCTCATTATATATATATATATATATATATATATATATATGTGTGTGTGTGTGTGTGTGTGTGTGTGTGTGTGTGTGTTTGCATATAATTTGAAATGTATTAAAGTATTTGTAAATTTAAATGATAAATAATGCTTGTTTTTACAGTACCTTGAATGTATTAAATTACAATTATTGAATACAAAATGAATAGTAATTAAAAAAAATTAAAGTTTAAAAAATTTGCATGATTCATTGTCATGAAAAAAAAAAATCCCACAATATTTATTTGTTTTATTCATGCAAAATGTATTATTATTATTATTATTATTATTATTATTATTATTATTATTATTATTATTATTATTATTATATGAGGGTTACATGTAAGTTGGACCTTTCTTTGTGATGTTTGAGCATGAATATCCAAACAGAACCAGAATGGTCTGGAAATGTGTTTATATGATTTAGCATATTTTACTTTGTGCTACAAATAAACAACTTTTGATTACAGTGTTTACACAATGATTATGATTTTGAATAATCACGTCTATTTAGTATGTTTAGCTGCTTTGGCATGAAACACTGGGCCAAAAATAAGTCAAAGTTGTCCAGCAACAAATGCGGTGCCATACACCGTCTGGCTCCAAAACGTATTTGTATGCCTGAAACAATCGAGACTGTGCTGCAATTTTTTTAAAGAGCCTGACCATATGATATGACTTTTAATCAAGCTAGTCTCATGTGATTCACCTGTGGCTGTCCCACACTCATTCAATGCATGAAAAAAATGAGTTTCTGAAGAGCATGAAGCCGTAAAAGCTGACAGGGAGCAGACTCACAACTTTATGACATACGATAAATGCGATAGGGGAGTTGAACAGATGGTCTCATAATGCGACTGTGTCTACGGTCACACAAGTCAAGGTTAAACACAGCCTGACCGCATCTGGAAAGAGGCAGAGAAAATATATTCACACATAGTTTAGTTAAAACTTTATCCTGTCATATGCAGCCTATACATTTATAGAGTCATGAGCGAACAGAAGCCATCCTACACTTGTCGATGTCATTGTCATTACATTGAGGTGTGCTCAATATATTTTTATATAGAAGACACAGACTGCATAAATTATCAAGGATTTTTTTTTTTTTGGGGGGGGGGGGGGAGTACTTAAATAATTATTTATTTATATGACTTCCTATACGTGAGCCAAAAGCTTCCTCTATTCCTATAACATTCCAATTGCTTGATGTCGTGTCCCAATTCATTGAAATGTCTCGCTACTGAAGAGGTCATGTCTTGTTGCCGTATACTAGATTCATGTTCATTTATTCGTAATTTCAACTGATGTGATTAATTTTCTATATATATTTTAACAGGGACATTTTAATATACAGATCATTATGAGTTGAACAGGCAATACATAATGTGATTCTTGTGGCACTTCACCAAGTTCTGGCTTGCAGCACAGTTTTTGCTTGGGAGGTCTTGACATTTTTCTCGTTACTACATCTGAATTTACCAACATATCTGTTGAACAGTCGGCGATACTGAAATTGATCATTTAGAGATTAATTAATCTGACGATAATATATGCCAATATTTAAAAATGATTGATTTTATTGTATCCCTATGCTCATTGTATCATTGCACAATAAACAATCCACTGAAAATATCCTCTGTTTATCAATGGCTTTATCTATTTTCAAAAGAGCATGCCTATTAAATTTGTTAACCTTATCTATTGCATTATTTTAACCAAGTTTGTGGATACCCTTTACAACGAAATCATTGAAATGGCAATTTTAGTTCATTACATTCCTGTGTAGTACTACAATTATGTTTTAATTTATGCAACTGGCTAATTGGTAAACTAAGTTTTAATGGAACTGGATGATAACTGTCAATGGATAATACTGTGTTTTTATCCTTGGTTTACGAAATACTATTGTATGTAATGACTCACTGATCTTTGTTACTTTCAAGTAAAAAAATAAATAAATAAAAATCAAATCACAACTTTTTTTTCATTGTAAAAATTAAAAAAAAATTTATTAATAAACAGCACAGATAAATCTAACCCCTGTTCAGACCCTGACCAAATCACGAAACGATGATCTATATATAGCATCCAAACCTTAGTGTTTGAATGAAATTGATTATTATTATAGAAATGCGCTTTTTCAAATTTACCCATCAATAAATGTGCACAATCACTGTACCTTGAACTTGCAAATAAAAACATTTTTCAAATAAAAAAATAGTTCTCGATTAAGACTAATGTTGTTAGTTCCATTATATATTGTGATGGTACTCTGTCATTATCAAAAAGCAAAGTGAAGTGACATAGAGTGTTATAAGACAATCCATTGTGCTTACGCAAGGAATTTGATTTAATTTATTAAAAAATCCGTAGTGTATTTTAAATAGGTTGGCAATTTTTTTTTTTCATTATTTGTTATAAATCTATTAAATATAGAAAGAGTTTCGGTCAATGACCCATTCCCTGAAACAATTGGTCGCATCGGAGGATCTTCTATCTTCTCCACATTGTTTTCTACAAGCCTACAAGTATTCACTGATTGATTATACAGCACTTTTCGGATTAAACTGTTGTACATATGGAGTTGCATTCATATTCTAAAACTAAAAACAGAAAAACAAACAAACATCAATTTCGCATTTCTATAAATCTTAAACAACTCAGTTTTGACCATAAAGGGATTTGAGAGGTTACATGGTACGAATGATTACCCCTTTATTAAATAATGTAGTTTGTTCAGTTGATACTACTTTATTCTGTGCGATAACAATTTTATTAAATAAATTTAAAACAAGATGACATAGGTTTTATTTGTCAGCTTTTTGATGTTTATACAAATTCCGAGACTCAGCTCTTGGGCCACTGCACAAAGGAATAGTTTTAACACAACTCAAATAGTCTTCAGTTTACACACCTGTTAGGCTAAATTTTACACTATTACATGTTTGTTTTAAAATACCTTGCTTAGACATCAGAATCATGATTTCTATTCATTTTCCATTGATTTACAGACAAGCATTAGCAGCTTCCAGTGCTGTCTGCCTGTGTTCTTTTTTCCATGATCGCTGCTCTAACTCAGAAGTAATGACATGTTTAATTTCAGCAACATTGCATGGCCAAAACACACATTAGATGCCAATTGGAAGTTATTACAAACACTCGATGGTGGTTTAAAGTGAAGTTTGAGTAAAAGCAGTATATATATATCTTATTTATTGTCTTACGATGATACAGTTTGCATATATAGTCACATAACATGCACAGATATCTGCATATGATCAGAACTTCACACAGCTCCTGCACTCTCCATTGGAAATGATTGGCTTCTGGTCTGTCGCTTGTCGTTTGTTGAAGATAGTGGAAATCCAGCTTAAAATGCAAAGGAAATGCCAATAAGACGAGGATTGTTTTCATTTTAAAACAAAATGCACCAGTGCAAATGTAGCCTTACATCTAAGGGGTCTGGGAAGCATACACACTACAGCCTCACATGTGTGACATATCTCTAGGTGTAATCGGTGTGAACTAGGTGTGTTGATGCAGACCGACTGTGCAGACCAATCGGTGTATTACAGTATCACGAGAGCTATAGAGAACAAACTGCTCTGTGTGCTTTGAAATTACTCTCACAAATGTCAAACAGTGATCGATCTGCACCGTGTCTATGGTCAAACACACTAGCTAGTGCTGCAGGCTTATTGGCTCACTGACGCTGATGAGATTAACCATTTAGGAATCGAAATTTGATACCGAATGGCGAGAAGTTTTCAATACTCTGTGGTATAGAGGCTATTTGGTCATTGCCTAAAAAGTATCCAACTCGATACCCAGCCCTAGCTACGAGTGAAACGCGAGGCCACTGTCTGAAGTTCGTAGTTCGTAGTTAAAGATGCCGTCACGCAAATGACTAATATTTCGGCAAAAAGTGATCACAGAGAACGGTTGAATACAAGTAAATTAAAATGCTACTTTAAATGTTAATTGTTTTTTTATTTCTAAAATGTATGTTGAACAAATTTAAATGTACAAAATATTATAAACTATGCTGAATTATATTCAGTTTTATTTGTCTTGTATTTTGTCCATGTGTTCTTGCTTAATAATAAATTTGCATCTTTTGATTATTGCTGTTGCCTCTAGTAATTGTATATGTGTGTGTGTGTGTGTTAAATTTCCATATGATTTTAAGGCAGCAGGATAATAATTTTTGAAACAATAGTTGACTTTAATAAAACAACCCAGCATGTTGGGTTAAAACATTAACACTACCAGCAACCAGCAAAATAAACCAACATGTGTTCTTTCCAATATTTACCTGGGTTTCCAAATAACCCAAGCTGGGCTGTTTTTAACCTAGCATTATTTAAAGCGTAGACACAATTAACCAGTATAAATTTGTCAGCTGGTAGAGATTTAGGACTATCATCTCTATCGGTTATATGCTTACGTATGTGACGTTGCTGTGCTACATGGTCACAAAAAAATAAATAAAATAAATAATAATAATTAATTAAAGCATTACAGTTTACAAACAAGTAATTTTAAGCTGCTGAAATGCAATCAGTGGTGAAAGAGAACTCATTTCACTATAAACTTTCTGAGAGACTTTCTGAGCGCTGTCAGAGAGGCGCACACACATAAAGATGATTATTTTTGCTGCTTTATAGGTTAAATACCTATAAATACCTTTCTAAGTATCCTTATAAACACAGAAATCAATCAAGGTACGTGAAAGCAAACAGCTGAGAAGGAAACACAAGTTACAGTATATTGGATCCGGGCAGCTATTACAATATCAGCAGCTTCATGTTTCTGCTGTCTGTCATTCATGTCAATCAATCAACAAAAGAGAAATCTCTCACTGCTCTCTACTAAATCACTTTTGTAACTTTAAAAATAAGAATAAGAATTTATATATTAGTTTTTTTGTGATATTGACACTGGTGAAAATAATTATGACATTTCTATAGTAGAAAAAAATAATATCATAAAGACCTTATTTAGAGCAAAAATAATTTTATTTTTAGGGTAAACTAAAATGATTCATACTGAATATATTATTGTAGTTGTATCGCCCACCCCTAAATGGATGGATGGAGGGATGGAAACTGCTGACATTAAAGGAAGTCATTTAAAGTCAACTTGAACTTGCAACTTATTAAACTTTTATAATGTGGCATATATACCAAATGGAACACAAATTGAAAGACATTAAATGGAAATAATATAGGATGGGACTTCAGTTTATACACTGGAAATAAATGTGATAGGGGCTATTTAGAGTATCAAAATGGAACAAAACTGAATGTAAGTTTGCTAAAACAATGCCTAAGCATTATTGATCTGGCTGTTTAACATTATCCAATAGACTGTGTAGCCTAAAAAGGAAAAGAAGGTAATTTGAGATGATGAGGAATTTATATTGCTTTGATTCAAGTTTACAAAAGCAAAATAACATGTACTGATAATTAATTCACAACAAAATAAAGGAAATGCATGAACAACTCTTACGGTCCATCCAAAAATGTACATTCTGTTATCATTTTTCAACCTCATGCCATGCCAAATCTGTATGCATTTATTTCCTCTGCTGAACACAAAATAACAATGAACCATATTGTTTCCCTTTAGGAACTTAAACTGCATTAAAATGCTTCAGGAACACCTTTAGTGTGTCCATGCTCTGAATTACATGTGCAATCAGTCCAATGAAAGGGCGAGACATCACGAGCGGGGTGACATAATCGACCAGGAAGCTTAAAAGCATGTGCAGTGGAACAAGAATCAGCTTTCTATCTTTCAGCAAATGATCTCTGTGTGTGTGTATGTCAAACACTTAAAGGTGTTAGTTAGTCTAATTTGGTGTTGTTTGTCCAAACTATATACTCCACATTGTCTAAAGCTCACATTGAGACCAAGCCCCCTATGGGCGAGAACAAGTCACATTATAGGCTTGTGAATGGTTTGCTCACCCTTAACTTGCCCTGAACTGGGCCAGAACAGGTTTTATTATTGGTGCCAATTCTCAGCCTTTAGTAAACCAGAATTCCCAAATCTGAGCCACGCCTGAGCCATTTATAGCCCAGACCCAACCCAGACAGCAAGCAGTTTCAACTCAGATCCGGCCCACATCTGGCCCGCATGGATTTCACGCGGGCCAGATCTTGGCCTGATCTGGGCCAACACTATGTTGGTGTCTGGGAATAAAAAATCTTTATGTTTCATATTATTGCAATATTACTATAATTGCCATTATTAATTTTGTGAGATGCTTTGGTAACCCAGACAGCAACATAGGCTACGTTCACACTTCAGGGCTTAATTCACTTTGCCGTTCACATTTCCAAATAAATGCGACCTTTTGTGATCTCCTGTGTGAACATGAAATGACCCAGAAGTGACCCGCATGCGCAGAAGAGTACTCAACGGTGAACGACGTCACTCGTTGTTTACGTAAGTAGCTAACGTTAAATATGGATGTCAACAACAGCTTAGTCAACAGCGGACCTCTTTTTGCAATATTAAAGTTATTTTCTCAACTGAGCCAGCACAATTACAATCTTCTCGTTTTAAAATTAAAATTAAAAAGAAGGAGGAGAGCAAGGTTCTTGGCCATGGCGTATTGTGGAGCAGTGTTAGCAACGTCGATACAGAGAAAGTGTGGGAGCGGAGGCGCAGCCAGGAGTGGTGGGATACTGATGTGAGTGGCTCTTCTCGTTCCCGCCTACTTCAACGCAGAATTATGACTTTTGTAGCATATCAATGACGTACGGGTCAGATACATGTGGCCTGGCCATTCAGACGGAGGTCCCATTTCAAAAGACCGGATACGTATCGGATTCAGGATCACATACCCAAGTGGCCTGGGTCACGTTTGAAAAGATCGGATCTGTGTCATTCAGACTGTCATGAAAAGATTAGATACCGGTCGCATAGGGGCAAAAAAATCGGAATTGGTTGTTTCAGCCTGCAGTGTGAACGTAAGCCATAGTGTTGGCCCAGATCTGGCCCACATTTGGACTTACACTGCTTGCTGTCTGGGAATGTACACACAAACTATGCCAATAAAGTGCATTAAACTGAATAGAAAATCACACCTAAAACCCACAAATCATGCAACTGTGCAATAAAAAAAAATGTATTGCATTGATTTTTATTTATTTATTTTTATAAAGAACAAATCAACCAATAAAGAATGAGTGTATAAAGTATACCGTCTATAAGAGAAACGTAACAGAAAGACACATGCAGTACCGAAGTAGTCCAAATGACGATGCTACCGGGAGTTCTGGAGAGAGTGTGCTGGGACAGAGTCTTGACGGCTCTCCATGGGAGGTCCCCATCAGGAGGGATCTCCTCTTACAGACAGAGGGCACGATGTTCTACATCCGCCTGGAGTTGTGGAAGTTATGGGTGTTGCCCATGAGAGGGCACAGCTCGTAGCTTCCGGTCCCTCAACCAAGATTATTGAGACCATCCTGTAATCCAGAGCTTCCTCATGGCCTGTCGTACTCCATGCCTTCTGTCCTCCTCCCTTTCGGGAGCCCATCCAGCAGGAGCTTAATTGTATATGTCGAGTGCGAGCACTGGATGCATACATCCACAGAGCTGTCCTGCCCTCTTAGTGCTGTATACTGTTCTCTCACCCTAGCTACACACACAGGGCAGGGACTTGTAAATCAGGCGGAATGGGCATTCTCATTCCTGAAGTGCTTCGACACTTGTTTCCTTAATTATTATAATATTTATTATTATTATTTTTAATTATTATAAGTACAGAATGACCCCTTTTAATATATATATATATATATATATATATATATATATATAGAGAGAGAGAGAGAGAGAGAGAGAGAGAGAGCGACAGAGAGATAGAGAGAGAGAGAGAGGTCTTTATCATCATTCTTTACAATCATCCTAAGGAACATGAAATGTCCTCTAAGTGAAGAATCACCTAACCACATTTCCATGATTACATCTGCTGCAGTAGATGTAAGGTCACATGATTCCTGATAATCAGTGCTTAACTTCAGTTAATAAGTTTAATAAAAAATAAAAAAAATAAAAATCATCTCTAAAGAAAAATCATTATTCAAAAACAGATATTTTTGGACAAACTGTTACAAACACATGCACCACAACGTCTGATTAGATGTTTAGGTGGATTAATTTATTCTTCCTCATGTTACTTTTTATCTGAATTTGTTGTTGTATTAATGAAAAGAGCTTGGTTTCCCTAATTCATCTGAATGAGCCATCTACTTTTATCAATCCAGTCAATTAATATTTTGCCATCACAACCGTCTATTCGCTTTCCAGACCTGAGAATGCTGCTATGACCAATCAAACTTAGAATTAGAAAAAAGACTGTCTTCATAAAGACACTGCAATGCTCTGACATGGCCACATGAGAATGTAAGGAACTCATTGTCACACTCCATGCCTTTCAGTTTTCTTTTAATCCCAAGGCAACATGAGCGAGCGAGAAAGCAACCACAATCTGCCTCACTATACGAGGTTAAAGAACCACATGGCATCCACTTGAATAGGTGCATGCTCTGACAGAGTTATTTTTGTGCTTGTGCAGCAGCAAAAAACATTATTTTGTTTTCTGTGCACTCCAGTAGAAGACAAATGTTCCATCTAGGCCTGTCGTGATTATTTGAGATAACGGGATCATTGAAGCTTGCGAATCGGGAGTGGTTGTCAGGGATTTGCTGTGTAGTTGCTAAGATGCTCTGAAAGATATTTAGAGCATCATTGCTTGGTTGCTAGCAGGCACGTGCACACATAGACATCAAAGGAGACTTGAGCACCTGCCCTTTTTCTTCTTTGAGAGAAAGTGCCCCTTTTTTCTGGAGAATATATATATATATATATATATATATATATATATATATATATATATATATATATATATATATATATATATATATTATGTATGAATACGTATGTGTGTGTGTGTGTGTGTGTTTCTGTTTGCGCACAGCTTTCCCTGTCAAACAAATAAAAAATAAAAAAACGTAATATGTAGGGTCAGGAAATGTTGAGACTCACGTCTCCGTAGCACAGCAGTGTATTACACATTGATCAACTGCACATTATACGTCTTCATGTGGAGGTGAGTCGTGATGAACAGAGGTCTTCACAGTGCACCCGAGATCCAACCCCCGGTTATTAGGTAAGAAAAAAAGCTGTATTTTTTGCAACAGGTTTATTGACTTGTAATAGCAATTTAAGGTGGAATAACAATCGGGTCCAGTCGGGCCTGTGTCTTCCCGGCGGATTCGGGTCCAGCTTTCAAATAATAGACGGGTCCGGGTAGGCATTTCCCGTCTATTTAACCGGATATTTTTAGTGAACCGATCGAACCAATTCAACAAATTAAACTCCAGTGAATGAATGGTTCTCCAGTATGCACTAATCCACAAATTACTTAAGTTATTCAGTTTATAAACATGCCTTATGATCCCTTTAAAGGATCTGACTGAAAAGATAAGACTTTTAGGGGGGGTGTTCATGAAGGTAAAAATGCCCATAGAAGTTAAATAAATAAAAAAATAAAAATAATAATCTATTCAAACAATATGAAATTCTATCACTGCTGTGAACTGAATATCAAATATTAAAAACTTTAGGAGTCAGCTGTTCACTGTAGTCCTTAAGATACAGTATCAGCACAATAACACAATAACCAAATATTGTCTAATTGTCATTATCGATAAAATCCCAGAAATGTCATTATTATTATTATTGTTTTATTTATTTTTCAATATCGCACACCCCTAATATATTTAATGTTTTGTTTAGAAAAATAAAGCAAGCAAGTTAGACTACCAATGGAATTCATGTCCAGCATGTTAATAATTGTTACATGCAGAAATTGTCAGATTATTATTAATAATGTATTTATTTAAATGTTAAATGAATGCAATTTAATAATAATAATAATAATAATAATAATAATAATAATAATAATAATAATAATAATACTTTATTATTATTATTATTATTATTATTATTATTATTATTATTATTGTTGTTGTTGTTGTTGTTGTTATATGATATGATAGAGTTTCATCATGATAAGAACATCACAGATGACTGTATGTCTGGAGCACAACACAACAGCTCATTATTACCCACCTGCCCTTAAAACAAAGCAAGAAGCATGTGTGAGTTACTACCAGCCGGGCGCAATCAGAATTGGGCAAAAGCCACTATCCTGCTGGAAACCTCTCTTGAAAATGCAGCTGGAATGATTCTGGCATCTGTCATGTCCACTGAGCCGCAGGGAGCTCATGAAGCTGACATACAGAGGGTCTGTTTCCTGGTCCCCACAACAGCTGCACTCAGCCTGGGCTGTGGGACCTCTGTTGGCCCCTGCAGAGCAGAAGACAGAGAAGGATGCCTCTGCCTATCAGTGATGAAAGAATGTAAGAATGATCCCCCCCCCCTTTTTTTTTCCACAAGAAAAAAAGGCACCCTCTGAGGTGTTAATTTAGTGAGGGATTCTTAAAAGTGTCATCCTAATGCAGCATTCGGGGGAAATGTGTTGGTTCAAAATCTGCCCTGAAAGTCAAGTGCTTTTGCTTTTGAACTTCTCTGAATGTTTTAATACTTAGATGACTTTATTTTGGTAGTTGCTGCACTTTGTTCCTGCTCATTTGCATACAAGGTAATTTTTTCTCAGCTTTAGACACTAGGCATGACCACATCCTGTCACCAACAATCACTGTCAATCATGTTGCCAGAAATCACCAACTCTCACTGAAAATGAATGACTTGCAAAGATGTTGTCATATAAATCAGTATTGCTATGATCAGCCATTTAGCTCAATTTCTTTGTGATTATATACATATACATATGATTATATATTTTAAAATTCATAAGTAGGCCAATTAAGTAAAAACATTATTGTTTGTTCAGCACTTCTCCGTGTTATTTCAAAACAGCTTTAGAGATAATTATCCCTAATTATGATTTAAAAACCCCAGTGAGCAAGCCAAATGTGACTGTGGCAAGACAAATACAATTCCTTAAACTGGTTGAGTATTCGAGAAAAACCCTTTAAGACCAATTAAACATGTTAGTAGAAAAAGCACACAACTGAACTGAAGGAGAAGCAGCCGTGTTCCAAAACTTCAACTCAAAATGAAATAAGCAGTGGGTGAAACACTGGTTTAAATGGGAGTTTTCTATAAACAATCTTATTACTAAACCAAATTGATTTGCTTTTCGTTTTTACGAGCCTGTTTTATGGATATATTATATGACATACGGAACTTCAAAAGCCTGCTAGATGAGACATGAATGTCTAAATTTGCCAGTTACCTGATCTCTACTGATCTGTATTGTCCAGTACTGCGGGTAAAATGACCAATTCCACATAAATGTTAACCATACCATGGAAAAAAGGAACAAATGTCTTTGAAATGCATTTAGGAGCATATCAAACTATATTAAAGAACTATAATGGATTTTTTAGGGAAACTGCATCATTTATTCTGCACATTAGCTGTGCACCCGTACTAAAATAACATTTTTAGACAGAGGCATTTCAAAAGAGATAAAAGGACTCTTTATTTTCACTTTGTTATCGTAAGCATTTTCCCAAAAGACAAGAATATGTATGAGACATACATACACTCAGTTTTTCATAACAAATGTTTTTTGAATTTTTATGAGCCACATTTTGTCACTGCACTTCAGTGATGTGCAAAGACCATACATTTTCTATACAAAGCTACCTTAAATGGATAGTCCATCCAAACTTAGAAAATTCTGCCATCATTACTCACCCTCATTTCAAACACTGTAGAAAAAAAAAAAAAAAAAAAAAAAAAAAAAAAAATCTTTGTATGTATATATATATATATATATATATATATATATATATATATATATATATATATATATATATATACTGTAGGCCACTTTATTAGGTACACCTTGTTAGTACCTGGTTGCACCCACTTTTGTCTTCAGAACCGCCTTAATTATTCGTGGAATAGATTCAAAAATGTGTTGGAAACATTCCTCTAAGATTTTGGTCCATACTGACATGATAGCATCACTTAGTTGCTGCATATTTGTCGGCTGCACGTCCATGATGTGAATCTCCCATTCCACCACATCCAAAAGATGCTCTATTGGATTGAGATCTGGTGACTGTGGAGGCCATTTGAGTAATGTGAACTCATTGTCATGTTCAAGAAACCGGTCTGAGATGATTTGAGCTTTGTGACATGGTGCATTATCCTGCTGGAAGTAGTCATCAGAAGATGGGAACACTGTAGTCATAAAGGGATGGACACGGTTAGCAACAATACTCCGGTATGCTGTGGTGTTTAAACAATGCTCAATTGGTACTAAAGGGCCCAACGTTTGCCAAGAAAATATCCCCCACACCATTACACCACCACCACCAGCCTGAACTATTGAGACAAGGCAGGATGGATCCTTGCTTTCATGTTCTTTACACCAGTTACTGACCACACCATCTGAATGTCGCAGCAGAAATCGAGACTCATCAGACCAGGTAACGTTTTTCCAATCTTCTATTGTCCAATTTTGGTGAGCCTGTGTGAACTGTAGCCTCCGTTTCCTGTTCTTAGCTGACAGGATTGGCACCCGGTGTGGTCTTCTGCTGCTGTAGCCCATCTGCTTCAGGGTTCAACGTGTTGTGTGTTCAGAGATGGTATTCTGCATACCTTGGTTGTAACGAGTGGTTATTTGAGTTACTGTTGCCTTTCTATCATCTCTAACCAGTCTGCTCATTCTCCTCTGTCCTCTGACATCAACAAGGCATTTTCGTCCACACACTGGATATTTTCTCTTTTTCGGACCATTCTCTGTAAAAACTAGAGATGGTTGTCTGTGGAAATCCAAGTAGATCAGCAGTTTTTGAAATACACCAACAACCATTCCACATCCAAAGTCACTTAAATCCCCTTTCTTCCCCATTCTGATGCTCGGTTTGAAATTTACCAAGTCGTCTTAACCACATCTAGATGTCTAAATGCCATGAGATTGGCTGATTGGCAATTTGTGTTATCAGGCAATTGCACAAATGTACCTAATAAAGTGTCATATGTATAGTAGTCATTCAAGGTCATACTTCATGGAATTTAAATTTGAGTCATTGTTAGCATTTTTACAGAGTTTTCCTGATTCAAGTGAACATGTCAATTAACTAAATTAAATGTATGAAACTCTAACTAAACTCTACATTTTGATGATATTTCTATTTTTGAACTGTTCAAATTGCAGTGTATGAAAGTGTATGACCTCCCAAAAAGTCATGTACATTTTGTTATGCCTGTAGCACATCTCCCTATTTACCTTCAAAAAAAAAAAAAGAAAGAAAAGAAAAAAAAGTCTACATTGATATTTTATTATTGGCTAACTTTGTCTAAAGAGGTTTATGATTCTACTCGCAAGTGGTTCGATATACAGGTAATAAGTACTTTCTCTGAGAAGTTACATTTCACATTTTCACTGCAAATGTCACGTCCGTAAGGCTGGAATTGCTCTGTTTCAGCTAATGCAACTCAGAGCTCACTGGCATGATCGAACGACCATGAAAATCCCCAAACAGACTTAGATAAGCAAAATTACTTCCCAGACAGGCTTGATCTATTACAAATCTGGACTGAACATTTTGTAGGGCATTTTGTGCTTCAGCTGAGACTGCTCTTCTTGTTAAAACCGAAGAACGGATGGCTGGTGTCGACTACAGCGAACTGTTGTAAGTCAAATGCTAGAAAACTGATACTCCAGCGCTATCCTTCGCCAAGACCAGCTTAGACTGGCATGGCCCTTCATGACATTGAACAAGGAAAATAATGCTGGATCCATTATTAATCAATGCAATGTTATAACACAAAAGTTATAGAAAAGGTCTAAAAATGATTGAAAAATTAACGTTACGTTCTGCTTTAAAGTTCAGCTGAGACCATGCAGGAGATATAACATTCTCATGTTGTAGTCTCAGAAACCTGCTTGAAATAAAACAGATTGTAAGGTGGCCAAGCTTATTTGTGGAATATGGTACAGTAGCTGGTTGTTACTGGACCAATATTGTCTAGTTGTTCATCCAAAACAGAGTGGACCAAATAATTACTAGTTTGGACCAGCCAGAAACCATCTGTGAGTGTTTACGAACAAGAAATGTCTTAAACGTTATTTTGAATGTAAAAAAAAATAAATAAAATAAAATAAATTAATCTATTTTAATTCAGTAAAATTATATTTCAAACACTTAGTACATAAACATGAATAAATTAAGTTCCAGAAATGCTATGAGAGGTCAAAAAGTATTACAATAATCATTTTTGTCAGTTTGAAGCAATTGTTCAATACAACACAATTATTCCAACTATTAGCCTAAATGCATGTGACGGGAATAACTTGGATCCCAATGTAAGGCCTGTTTTCTGGGACACACGTGTGTGTAACACACAGCCTGAGGAGATCTGTTTCCATTGTTCCATATCTCAGGGGAAAATTTATGTAGTTTTGTATTCTTATACTGGTTTTGACAAAACTGCTATTTACACACAAATAGAGCTATTAGAAAACGCATGCTGTTGTGAGCTTCTGTTCGGTGCTTTGAAGAAACAGCTCCTTCAATCAGTCAATTCCTCATGAGACCGACCGAATTATCAAGAGATTACAAAGCCTTCACGCCATCATGGTGAAAGCTGTCATCATTAATTCCAAAAATATCTTCAAATATTTCTCCTTGAAAAAAAGAAGGAAGAACTGAGGGAAAAAAATAACTTTTGTTCAACGCTGAGATGTTAAAACATTGTTCTCTGCATTTGACAGGCCCATGCATAACTACCACTTTGTCTGTTAACTTCGGTTAATGTATTAGATACCATGATGTAAAAGATGAACAACTTATTTTCTTGCACTCATAAATATACTATTGTTCACTATTGGGGCATGTTTGTTCATAATGCATTAACTAAACTTAATTTAAACAACCTAAGATGTCATGAAAGTGTTAGCATTTACATATATGTGTGTGTGTGTGTGTGTGTGTGTGTGTGTGTGTGTGTGTAGAAATTACCATTAAGCTAGAAAAATGTATACCGTAGGGTCTTCATTGTTTGTTCTTGGCATCTAATGCATTACATATTGTTAACAAAATGTGCTTTACTTTAGTGTTACCAGTGAATAACTATAACATTATAATTGTCAAACTTTATTTTTTTTAATATTGGGAAATTATTAAAGTCAGCCTGAAATAAAAATGGACCCATTCTGCCATGCTACAACCACATTTCATGATCCAATCCAGCATAATTATCCTAAACTATAAGTAAAACTGTTAACTGAATTGCTGTTAAAATAAAATAAGGCAATATTTCTAGTTTAGTTCTGAATATACATTTAAAGAACTTAAATTACAAACTGAAAATTAATTAAAACTTAATTAAAACTAAAATAAAACAGAAATGTATATATATATATATATATATATATATATATATATATATATATATATATATATATATATATATATATATATATATATATATATATATATATATTTTTTTTTTTTTTTTATGTTTTATTTTTTATTGTGCAAGTATATCAAAATTCTAAAAAACGATCCAATCAGTTTGTGATGGATCAATTCAAGTCATCTTACATCTGACTGGAAAATGTCACATTTATGAACTTGACTTGATATGAAGTCTGAAACAGCAGGCATACATACAGTACATACTCACTTTCCCAACATCAGTGTCTTTGTCTTGCTTTACATCTCACTGACAGAAATCCAGCCCTGCCCCACCTCACAGCCTGCTATTTGACTTCCTCCTGCACCACAGAGTCTCTCATTACTGTCCCTCCAGCTTTCAGATACGAACCTGCCACGCGCTTTTTAGACCGTTCAGAAATAACACATCAAAGTGAGAGACTCTTTAACACCACCTGTCCAGATAAGGTCGCTTCTCTGTCACACGAAATCAAGACAGATCGAGAGAAAGTGGAGGAGCCCTTTCACAGCCGGAGGGTCCGCAGGCGCCATTATCATCTCTGGCATCGCATGCATGTGACAGCACAGCACCAGTATCCCCACCAAAAACACCACACTATTGAAGTGAGCAATCGTGTTTGAAGGGGGCCGAGAATCATGGATGAATATGGAGAAAAAATTACATTGCAGGAATAAACTGTGTGCTATTAAGGGCCGGTCAATATAGCTAACAAATCCCATTTATTAATGCAATATTTATGATTATTGGAATATTCATCATATACAACAGTATTAAACATCTATGATACTACCTATACATAATACTACAAACATTTAAAAATATTAAAATCTTATAAATTATTATTTGCAGATTTACTATAACAGACAAAAACTTACAGGAATGTATCAAATGATTTCAAGTACTCAAAGAGCTTGAGAGAAAAGGTATATACATTTGAATCATTTATTTATTTTAAATAATAATTGATTAATGGAAAATTTATATTATAATACATGTTATTAAAATATTTTTTTTGGCTGCAGCATAGCATCATTTTTAAAAGTTTCTTTCTTTTTCCTCCATCAGAGTGAAATGTTGGAAAAAAATATAATATTCTGTTTTCATATTCAATTTGATCTGAAGGAATTTAAGATGATGATAGAATAGTTGCTAGGCCTCATGCATGAAACCATTATTCATGAAGTAATTATTAAAACTATTGTTGTAGCTCATTTATAAAGTCAGGATTTCAACAATTGACAAGATGTTATGTTATGGTCTCTTTTGGACTATTCACTTTGTTATAATCTTCCTTTGTCAGGAAATTGTATAAAACATATGCAAGCTAATAAATCACTTCAAAAAGTACATCATGGCGCTACCAATGCCAAGGTTTGATTTCCAGGAAAAGCATGAACCGATAAAATGTATAACTTTAATTAATTTAATTAAGTAGCTTTGGATAAAAGCATCTACCAAATGCATAAATGTATATATAAAATATATGGAGGAGTTTTCCAAACATGTTCAAAGGATTTTTCAATTCCACAACAGTACAGTATGTCATATTGAGTTACTGGTTACATTATATCTGGAGCCATAACCTTTCCACATACCAATATATGCCACAATGATAGAGTTTGTGTCTTGATTTGTGGACCTTTCCCAGTCCTATTCTCCTCTCCAAGTGTTTCCTGTCTCACCTCAAACCGTCCCATCAAAACAAAGCCTTTATTGCTAAAGAAAAACCAGTAGGCCTACCGCTAGAGTTTACAATCCAGCAGTGATACATTCTTTCCTATGATAGTGATCTCTTTAGTCTCTCATTGAAAGTGTCTCTAAGCTCTCTTATCTCTCCACCCTCCAGACACCTCTCGTCAGCTCACTCTCCTAAATCTACACCTAATCTCAGATTTATCTGGGATCCAAAATATGCTCCCATTCCAGGTGTTCACACAAAGCTTTCTGTGCTTCCCTTTAAAGCAGGGCAGTGATGTAAAGCTGATCTGTTTGCCATGGAACAGATGACTGCCTCCGCACCGTAATGGACCCCATTCTGACATCTCCCAGTATGACCAGTTAAGAATGTTTAATACTGATTAGACTTGGAGGCCTCCGTAAAAACAAAGGGCTTCAATTAGGTGTACATCTGTCGAGGTTGAAGAGTTTCACTTTAAATGCAAAACAAGGGAGACCCGTTCGCATCCCATTTCACAAATGTGATTTTAATATTTTATGCAAACCAAATTACTTGGGCCAACAGTCAAATAGCTAAACCTCTCCGTTATTACCCGGAGTCGCTTTAAGGTGCCACCAAGCGGCAAATACTTTAAAAATCATACTGAGAGTATTCATTTTTCCCATCGTGCTTTGAATTGGAGGGCAAGACTAACACGATCCAGTCTAGATCTCGATGCATCAGTAAGCTTTTATCCACCTTTTTCTGAGGTGTGATTGAATGTCTTGTTTGGGATCTATCCGAATCTTCCTGCCCTTCATGACATTGCTCCACTGAAACGAGATACAATTAAATCTAAAGTATCTTGTGAATATCTTTTGTAAGTGTTCTTCCTGGCATTGTAACCCTGCCCAGGCGACTGCCTGAGGCTATTTGCGAATGATATGCGTAATGGAACATGGTAACCTGAATGCCACCACAGAAAGAGGAAAATTGGGTGAATCAATCATGTTGGGAGATACACATTTCCTCAAATGCAGTGCAGACCTGAGAATTAAACATTTTCAGCATTGAAAAGTTAACAGTGGTAGTGTAAACTTGACCCTATTTGCTTTCTGTATACCTTACTTCAAAAAAAGTCTTCATGACATTTACGTATTATAACGAATATTCTTTTGGATGTGCGCACTTTCAATACTTAGTGAACACTTAGTATTCAACCCAAAGTACGCAACCAGGAAGTTTACAACTTTGAAAAAACTTTTTCACTTTTGTTTTTATTCATGTGATTTTTTTTTTTTTTTTTTTTTTTTTTTTTTTTTTACCTGAATTTCATGTAACTGACCAGTCAACGTTAGAAAAAAATTAAATGTCATTGGTGAAAATTCTACTGTACACTGTTACTTACAACCCAGGCTCATTGGTGATATGTGTTTGTCACAATGTTTCTGCAACACTGATGTTACGTCAAATTTCACAGCAGTTTCAAAGTAAACTACCAAAAAAAAAAAAAAAATCTTGTAAATGGGACTCTAACATTCAAAGTATCGTTATCAAATTCCACAGCTTGACAAACAATTTTTGAGTTGATAACATAATATTGTGCAAGGAATTGTGTAAAAAAATGACACTTTCTTGATTGTTAGCCCTGTTACATAATTTATGTAAAAAGAAAAGTTTTACTGCATCTAGTGTTCGTTTCAACTGTAAACTGCATTGATTTGTACGTTTAGGTACGGTGCATATTAACCTCCAGAACAAATCAGAAAAATTTTAAACTCTCAATATCTCATTCATTAAACTAACAATTATTGCATATCAAGAAACCATCACATCTACTATGTAGCCAAAGGCATAATTTCAGTAAAGAAATAGATAATTTTTTTTTTATTTTTTTTACCATTGGCAAAGTGACATCCAAATTTAGGGCAATGAAAAGAAGAACAAAATAAAATCATGCACTTTAAAGAGTCACTAACACATTTACAAGTGTGTAAGATTAGTATTTCTCAATTCTGGTACACAAACAAGGTTAAGAAGCACTGTTTTCATAGCATAAATGGAGAAATAGCTTTTCTTTGCTGGCATAATGAGGAAATTAAGTAATCTACAAGCAGGGGTTAACAGCCAATTATATAAACTTTAACCTCTTTTTGAATGATTCTGAATCCCACATTTTAATCCCTCCCCTCAAACCACCTGCCTTCATTCTGGTATACCGTACCATATTTCACAATCCAATAAATTATTGACAAATGAATTTAAGGCCTGCCCTACATTTTTCTCAATAAATAGGACTATGCCATTTCACTCAAATCACATTGGATTATAGGAGTAAAATATAATGCAAACAGCATTCACCTTAATAAAAATTTGCTATTAACTAAGGCATTGCATATTTTGACACAGATGTTACAACATGTTTCTATCCACCTTTTTATGTGCATTTTGGGATATCACATAGAATAATGATAAATATATAACGATAAATAACATAGAGTACATTCATACATTCTAAAAATAAAACGTGAATAAAAAAAAAGTGCAAACATATGTGCTCAATTGAGTTGGACCATTTTATCCGATAAGAAAACAAACATGAACCAACAAGCCCAAAACAGAATCCTCTTTGGGATTTTCCATAAAATAAGCCAACATATGCTGAAGCCATGAGACTCTGATACTGCAGATGTACCAGTCTGAGCCAAATATCATTAGGTCAGAAAGTGAACTGCACTTCTGGGCAAGCGACCAGGTTCACCTCTCCTCCGTGGCATCTTCTGCCTGGAAATAACTGCTTGCGACAGAAGATGGAGTGACTTTTCAATGCAGTTTCCCACGTGAATGGTTATTGAGGTTCGTTTGGACTTTAAAGTGCCTCTTATACTTAGAGTTTGCAGTTCAGATGTTTAGCCTACTTTCCAGGCAAGTCAAAAATCCTCTTTGTTTATACTTTAAAGCCTTACTCTAAAATAATCATATGAAATATGCTCTCAGGGAGCACTGGGAGCTTCCCTATGGTTCAGAGCACTTAATTACATCTGTTGACGCTTCATATTTCAGTTATCTTTGTTAAATCATTTGAGAAAGATGTTACAGATGCTTTATGTGAAATGTAAGAATGTTTACTTAGTCAAGTGTCAATAACTCAACCAATAAATGACTGTAAAAACTAAATGAACTACATGCAACATAGAAATTATGACTTGAACTGTAATTAAGACTATATATAAGACTATATATAAAACTATATATATATATATATATATATATATATATTTAGTTTTTTTTTTTTTTTTTTTTTTTTTTTTTTTGGCTTTGTACCATCTAATTTTATAGCAATAAAAAGCAGAACAGAATAAAATCATGCACTTTGAGGAATCACTAACACCTGTGTAGAGTGTTAGATTAGTGTTTCTCAATCTCGACCATGTACAAGGTCGAGAATCGCTGTTTTCACAGCTATCTACAACAAAAAGGCTATCAAGTCTAGTACCCTACAAGCTAAAAGCACAGAATACACTTAAATTGAACCAGCCACCAATCACAAATAATATACACATCTACCCTTTCCCATCTATACTCCTCCCATGATGACCACATATGTAGGCATGGAGACTTCCATTTATCATCAGATGTGCCATGAACTTGAGAACTCTCAGAAAAAAATATAAAATAAAAATGATTCTCATTCAAGGACTTGAACCAGAGAATTCTAAATTGAAGTTCTTCTCCTTTTATTGTCATATAATGAGCATCTTCAAAATGAGCAAGCAAGACAAAAGTAACCGAAAGAACTGAAAACCGACTACACAAAAATAGTTACACTTACAGCATCTTGAGCAGGTCAAGATGTCTTCAAACACAGGCACACAGCACATGTAGGCTGTTTACCCAAACCCTAATCCAAAATTGAAGATCTACTCAGTGAAGACTATTAATAAAACCCACATAAAATAGGCAGACAAACATAATTTCAGTCCTTTTTGTGCTATCCCTTTTATGTTAAAATACAAATAAAAATAAAGACTCAGAATTCAGTTATAGATGCAATCACCAAGGCATGCAGACCTTCAAGAATCAAATAGGGAAATTTACTTTTGAAATAAGGTCATACATATTTGTGTCAAGAACTAAGAGAGGCAGCTCTGATGAAGAGGCCTGTGGTCATCATCAGGAAAGAGTTGAAAAGCTGTCTAATAACGTGCAAGGGAGTTTGTAGCTCTGAGCTACCGTCTTCTGGCTGTTGAAGCATCAGGTCAGTGGCGGGTTTAATGTATAACTCTGTACTGTATCATTCTACTGAATGTTCAATTGGCTAAGCGTTTTAATGCATCCAAGATGAGTCATCAATCTTGTTGTTCCATTTCCCAGCAAGAGAAAGACTGCATTTTAATTACATACATCTGCTAAAACATGACTTCATTTGCATTAAGGAGTACACTCACAAATACTACAATGCAGTGTGTCTAGACAAATCAAATTGAGTCTACTAACCAGGCTCAGACTGACTAAAGCCTACTGCAGCACTGACAGACTTAATCTACTCTCAGCCATTATAAGACTCTTCAGTTTGTTTGTTTTTTTTTTCTTCACATCTCACAGTATATTCAAATATAGTACCAGCACTGTAAAACTAAGAACACATTTTAAATGACATATCACCTAGCCTAGATGATCTCTCAAATGCATGAGCACATATTAAATGATTTCATGAATCAGAATGTACTGTATATCTAATGCGGGGATTATAAACAACAATATAAGCTACTGCTCGGAACATTACTTTTAAGATCTTTACTTAAGGCTCCTGCTGCGAGAAATCCTGCAGACATTCTTGTCCGTTTTCATTTTATTAGTTGCATTTCTCAGTCGGTGAAAAGCCCTCCAGGTCCTATTATCTTATCTTGGAAAAGCGCTGCTGGTTTTCCCTCTGCATGTTGACACAGTTTCCTCATGCCTCACAGTGCATCTGTCACTTTCAATTAGCCCTGATCTCTGGACCGCTGGTTCATGTCAGTAACCTTTAGTTTGGGTGGGCGGTATGACCAAAAACTTATGTCACTGAATGAGTAATTTTATAACAGTATATGAGATGATACACTGTCAAAATGTGTTAATACACTAATTAAAACTACTAATATAAAACTGAAATGGACAGTTTGGATACTTGACTCAAATCTAGGTATATCACTTACCCAAACATTTGAATTGTAGTATATCGTGGTTGCATCACAAGTGATTATAACATTGATAATTATAGGAAATGATTTTTGAGCAGGGAATCAGTATTATGAATGATTCTGAAGGATCATGTGACACAGAAAACTGGAGTAATGATGCTGAAAATTCTGCATTGAATCACAGGAGCATTTTTCTTTTTCAAATATATATATATATATATATATATATATATATATATATATATATATATATATATATATATATATATATATATATATATATATATATAAACATTTTTATAATATTGGTGTTTTTACTATATTTTGTAAGCACATAAATGGATGTGAGCATAAGAGACCTCATTAGTCACATTTGAAACACATGTATATAAATAATTTCTATATTATTTAATGATAAAATATCAATAATTTATAATCATCTATTATTAAATTATTACTTAAAAATATAAAATATGATGTAGTGGGGTCACTTCATCTACAGCGATATCGTTGACTTGATTGCAAATTAAAACAGACACTATTTCAACTGAACAGAGATGAAATCACTGAATTCAATGATGAACTGCCTTTAACTATCATTTTGCATTATTGAGACACTGTTTTCCAAATGAATGTTGTTCAGTGCTTTGGCGCAATGTATTTTGTTTAAAGCACTATATAAATAAAGGTGATTGATTGATAAAGGTAGTGGTCTAGTATATATTAGTATATTTCAACACATTATAATCTTCTAATATATATATATATATATATAAGGAATGTAATTTCACTAGTTGTACAACTTTTATGATATTTGGCACTGTTACACTGGTATATTAATGTTTTTTTTTTTTTTTTTTGTATCAACTTTGTGCCAAAGGGAAAGTGCTTTTGACCAAGCTAGCTTGACTCACCCGTGTGACTACACATCAGTTGAATTGTAAAAATAAAATGGAGATGGAGACATAAAATCACATCAAACTGTGATGAAAATTAAAATCTAAATTAAACTGCTATATGAACTTTAAAGCATATACAGTGAGCTGATATTAAAATAATAAACTTACTTTAATAGACTTTGTCTGTAGGGACGTGTTCAAAATTAAATGTTTAAATATAGAACATAGAAAACAGTATAGCCTTTCACCACATCAGGCATCAGGCATCATTTTTTTTTTTTTTTTTTTTTTTTTTTTTCTTTTCTTTTTTTTTTTCTTTTTTTTTATAGCTCATGGCAGGGATGTTCCTAATACAGAAGCATGTCCAACTGATGAAGAGGAGTTTTCATTTTGTTAGTGGATATTAAAATGAGTGGCGATCCAGAACTTGAATCTGTCGTTTTAATCCCCACTCATGATATACAGGACATCCACTGACAGTTTCAGTTTATTAAAACAAAAACATTGTATTAAAACGGCTTAGATGCAGAATCCTTTGAGTCCCCAAACAACCAATGAATCATCTTAATATTCTCAAGCTGACATTTACAATGATTTTGAAACAAGCCACTCAATGTGCAATTAAACAGTTTCAATGATTTTGTACATTTAGAGACCATGCTAATATCAATTGTTTAGTCAGGTTTACAATTCAGATTTATACTGTATCACAGGCCTGATCTAATTTCACATATATTATTTATTTATTTATTTGACAGGGACGGTGTACACTAATTAACATTACTGTAAATGCACCAGAATTAACCAAAAGTCTATTTTTCATCCGTTGTCCTTAGACAGATCTTAAAATTGTCTACCTAAAAGCCAATATAAAAATTATAGAGGAACAATACAGATATGAAAAACAGTAAAACAGATATAATTCTTCAAATCATGTTACCAAATACAATGTACAAGTTTACTATAAAACAAACAGCACGTTGGGTTCAGGGAAAATACCCATTCTTATCGATGCTGACATATCTGATGTACTAAGAACCAGTTTTTTAGATGCTTTTTAAACAGTGTGTATCTGGAGAGTTCTGTGATGTTCAGAGGTACAGAGTTCCACTCATTTGTTGCTGTAACTGAAACTATAATTGGAAATAACTGCAATTTAAACTACAATTTCATAATAAAATATTTAAGTATGGGCAAATTAAAGGCATGTATTTCACCAAAAATTATAAAATTTGATGAACATGTACCCTCAGGCCATTCAAAATGTAGAAAAGTTTATTTATTCATCGGAGGAGTTGGAGACATTTACTAAGGCTGCCCCATTACGACAAAAATCATAATTGCCGATTATTCCCTTGAAATTGTGATTATAAATTACGGTTACACTGAATGGGGTTTATACCATTGTTTGATGCAATTGCATGTCATATTTTTATATGAAAAATATCAAGCTGAAAACACTTTTGGTGCTTTTCTATGTTTCAAATGTCAACAATACATCAGATTGGTTTCTTTTTTAAATCATAAAAAAGTCCAAATATGAATGGTATTATAATGTTATACTAAAACTAAAAACTTCTTAAACTAAAATGAAAAAAAAAAAAAACTTAAGATAACGTAAAAAAAAAAAAAAAAAAAAAAAAAAAAAACTTCTATCTTAAGCATGCAGAATAACATGAGAGTAATTTGAACTATTAATTGCCGCTTTGGATAATTATGTCATTGTGGAATACACAATTGTAATCGCGATTAGAAATTTGATTAATTGTGCAGCCCTAACATTTACCATTACGCCATTTGCTCATGCAGTGAATGGGTGCCGTCAGAACGATAGTCCAAAAAGCTGATAAGAAATATTACAATAATCCACAAGTAATCCACATAACCCTAGTTCATAAATGAACTTCCAAATCCTTTAAGGTGGTTTAACTTTAAAACGACCACAATCTATTATAAACACTTTATTTAGCTAAAAATGATATCCCCTGCTGTCCTCTAACATTAAAATCCACCTGAATATTCAGTTTAGAAATGTCTTGAACTGTTTGGAATCTCATTCTGATGGCACCCATTTAATGCAGGGTAGGGTTGGGGGGATAGACTATGCCATCATCCATCGCCGATGGCTGACAGACATCATGATGTTAATCTGACATTGTGACCCCCCCACCAACTGTTTCTTTAATATGTATGAGCTACTAAATTCATGTAACAACATTACAACCAGAACAGCTTCAACACTGTCCCCACTACTTTTTAATAAGAAGTGACACCCATGCACACCACTCAACCTACCAAGATGGAGTCGAGGCCAGAAAGACACATTTTCTCATACTAATAGCAATGCAGCCTCTCTATAAACCCTCTCAGAGATACAGGCTGAAATTATTCAGATACCATTTTAGAGTAATTTACATCAAAGTGCATGGTGTCCGGTAGCAGCTCTGAACCCCAGAGGAGATGGGCACATCTGACCTCACGTTTAATTGTGCAAAAAGCATATTTTGCCTTTGCGCAATTACAGTAGTATGCGGCCAGTGTGTTTTGTATGCATGTGCTTCTGTGTCAAATAGAGAATGAACTTAGGCAAGTACAAGAACTTCATCCCTTATTATAACACAGACAAAAAAAAAGGAAAGGCTTTTTTTTTTTCAGCAAAACATATTAATGATGGCAGAAGTACTCCATTGAATCTATTTACAGATACTTCACAGTTAAAACTCATGATTTTATTTGCAGTCATCCAGTGCATAAGTAAATAGTTTTTCTTCAGCTTATTATTATGCACACATCTAATCATCTGTGCCTATTTGTTACCAAATTGTGTGGCTGTTATGTGTTTGGCTGAAATACACAGAAGTGCGACGAATGTGGGTGTCATGACAATTAAACATAATTATCAGTAGCCTGAAATATTAACTGTAATGTGGAAAAAAATAAAATAAACATTGCTTGAAATGTATATTTGCAAGTACAAATAAGCACAATTTTGAGTATATCTTGAGGTACTGTTGAACTGAATTTATGAATTTATTTAAAAGAAGTATTAACATGTCCAAAAACAGGAACTCAGGAAAGTTTTACTGTACAATGTTATATCAAATGTGTGTGTGTGTGTGTGTGTATTTATATATATATATATATATATATATATATATATATATATATATATATATATATATATATATATATATATTAGGGATGTAATGATATCAAAATATGATAATATCATGGTATGAAGTCTATGATACAATATTTATTGCAATATTTAAACAAAAGATAAAAGTAAATTTTAAAGTTAAATTATTCTATCTAATGCACTTTGAGTGGTCACTAAGAGCTCCAACCCATGATATTAACTAAGAAAACTTAATTCAGAAAAAAAGTATGTGAATTTACTTGTAACTAAACTTTAAAGGGGACTCAACTCTCTTTTTATTTGTGATATACTGTTTTAGTCTAAATTACATTCAAACTGGTATTTTAGATTAGAATATAATAACAACAACAATGACAGTAACAGCCATGTATTGTAAAACAACTGCACTGTAAAATAAATGAAAATGAATGTTTCATAGGTATACTATTTTTGCTCTATACTACAGTAGGGGACTTACAATACTTATTTAATAATTTCTACACTTGAACGAGATATTTTGAATTTGAACTGCATTTAACCACTAGCTGTTATCAATTCATGCTGTACTTTTAAGTTTTATTTTGATGGAAATGGTAGTGTAGTTTTTATTTTGAGGGAAAACTCCAGTCTTAGTGAAAACAGGCTGACTAAAAAAGTGTCTCACTACAAATCTAGTGAAATGTTGTAATCATCTGCTGTGAAAATAAAGCCTAACTGGTGGCTATTGCATTCCCAAACCTGTGCTAGACTCACAGAACATCCAGTAATGGAGTTCACAGCATTCATATATGTATACACACACACACACACACACACACACACACACACACACACATATATATATATATATATATATATATATATATATATATATATATATATATTTATGTGTGTGTGTGTGTGTGTGTGTGTGCATTATTTACATTTTCTCCCCTTTTTAAAAATGATATGCCTTGGAGATTCATCCCTTCTTAGGGAGATTTATCCAATTCAAACCAGTTTCAAAGATAAGTAAAATTTCAAGAAGTGTAAAATATTGCATTTAGGGAAAGATAGAAATATTGATCCAAGTAAAAACGCAGCTTATTCATTTTTTTTTTTTTTTTTTTTTTTTCTCAGAGAGGTAATATATTTCAATTTGATTCTTATTTTCCATGCTCATTGCGGGGTCTGTGCCATTATGGCACATGCCGTATCTTTAATGTTTTGCACTGTGAGTCACTTTGGTCTCCTCAGAAAAGAATGACTTCCATTTGCTGGAAAACAAGACATGGAGATGTGAGAAATAACGGAAACCCTGACATGAAGTTTCTGTAAAAGCCCCTTTGAAGACTCCACATGAACGGGTCATGTGAGCAAGTGTGTTTCTGTGGTGTTAAATCTCCTGAATGAAGGTCTGACCCAGTTGGAGAGCGTCTGAGGTGTTGCTAAGTAACTACTCAAACGGGTCATGCACAGGAGCTGCGGCGAGCACCGCATGCGGCCACACCGGGGTGTTTATAACACCAAGCCACAACATTCCATGTTTGTCTGATTTCTTTAATGTTTGTCCTCATAATATTGTATAGCCTATTTATAAAATAGGAGAATTTGACCATGGAATACAGGTGTGAATCACCTCTTTTCTTTTCTTTTCTTTTCTTTTCTTTTCTTTTTTTTCTTTTCTTTTCTTTTCTTTTCTTTTCTTTTCTTTCTTTTTAAATCATTAGTGAAAACATTTCTTGCAACTACTTCATTACCAAAGTCTTTTAAGAATTGACTTTTAAGAATTGTTAATATTTCATTCATATCATCTAATAAAACTTAGTGGACAAAACACAAATAAAAGCACAGCAGTGCCACTGAATTACATTAATTGCTCCCTGCTGCAATGCCTAGAAAATAAAAGAGACAATAAATGGAGACAGAAACGGATATTAATATCTTCTAATGCAAAGAGCGGCATTGTTAAGATTATGCAAACACACCATCTCTAATATGATAACCACCAGACTCTGAAAATGCACACAGAGACTTTTTTTTCCCCGTTTTATATCTTTAGTGTCTGGTATTTGGCTGGCCCTGATGTGAATTCTGTGGGTACTATAATCAAAGTACCCAATGAACGCAAGAAGCCTTTTCACGTTCCTACTGTGTGCGCAAACGAGAATCTAATCAACTCGCTACCCACAAAACAGCAGGGTGCTCCGATTTCATATTTACTCGCAAAGCTAAAACAACCTCATTAAAGTGTTACACAATAATTTAACTGTGAAACAAAAGATAAATGAATGTGCAAGGGAGACACGTCTTTATGCATCTTGATATGTTCCAGGGAAATCGGATGACTGCTGGAGGCCATGGCGATCAAAAACATGTAATTTATTTTAAGAAGTAATTTTGTCTTGTGAAAACTATCGGCGTTACGTGAACACAGTTCATGTAAAAGTCAATACACAGTACTGCAGATTTGGTTGAAACCTGCTGATGACAATTAAGAATAGAGTTTCCATGCAAATTATATACTTTATCATTGTGTAACCAGAAAAAAAAAAAAAAAACACTCTTGTCTCATTGTTATGATTTGCTATTAAAATTTCAAAGTTAGAATCAAAGAGATTTTATCTGTTTTTACAATATAAAATGTGACATTGTTCTTATGGCAGTTATTGCTGGAGTACCTGATTTGACCCATAAATTGTATTAGTCAAGTTGGTGCAGTTATTTGACTTGCACAATAAATAAATGAATACATAGATAAAACCTGACATAACTATTTTACAGTGTACTGGCAGACTTGAATAAAACTGCCAGAGAACATTTTCTGTTCACCAGTAAACAAGCTTAAAAAAAATAAAATAAAAATCCAACAAAATATATTTCAAGAAGCATAGAAAATATCACACAACATCAGTATAACGGACAGACAGTCTTCATTTTGAAAGCGAGACATGAGGGCAAATACTGAAAGCTGACATCAAAGTCAAGTTCAGCCTGAAAACTTTTCAGAGCTTGCTCATGGGACTGACTGAGGGATGACTTCGAAGAGAGACAAACATATTGCTGGGCCAAAAGGAAACAGTAGATATTCAGACTGATCTGTCACAACTTTACGGACAATAAATCTAATGAAAACCAAACCAACCACAGCTCATCTTTTCCTCCCAAGAGTGAACAAATCACTAATGAGGCCATTAACATCAGACGTCTGACAACTATAAGCACATCCAGAGGTGAGTAAAAGACAACAAAATTGCTGCAAAGAAAGTAAATGCTAAAAAAAGTTCTGTGACACAACTAAGGTGCGTGCAAACACATTTGTGAACTTATTTAGGATTTCCGAACAGCTTTTGTCTTATGATTTCCATTAATTTTATAATGACATGATAATACAAACTGTTCTCACAATATCTCACAGTGAATGTATGAACAATGAATGACTTAAAAAAAATGTTTTGATTTCAAAGGCTTGTGGATATGTGGAAATCACAAATTAATTGAAAAATGACACAAAATTAATTAATTAATCTCTCTTTTTTTTCAGATTTGTCATGACTGTGGAAATCCAAACGTCAGGGTTAATATCTATGCATGTTCATAGTGCAGGCATGCCACCATTTCTGATGGTTTCAGTACCAGCTGCGCAATCCTAGTATCATTTATGGCGATACTGAGATGCAGTATGAAAAAAATCGTCACTTGCGGTGTTTTAACAGTGTGTCATCACCGTACACCTTGCTTCAGGTGGGACACATGAAACTCTCAGAGCAGCTGTAATTGCATTGATAAGCAGCAGCATGTTCAGCAGAAATCAGACCGACTTACTCTGTTTGCGAGAAGAGAAACAGCCCACTCCTGTCTTCCTCTTCTTCCGTCCGTAAAGTGATGCTGTTTGCTCACGGAGTGTCAGATAGTGACAGATTTTCTTGCACAAAGCCAAACATGGATAGAGAACGAAACCCTGACGCCTCAATCCCGCAAGCTCGCTGTATCTCTATAGGACGCGCCGTTGCGCGCGGCAGCGCATCCTTCAAATGTGTACGAGGCGCGCGATCTCCTCCTCCTCTACCTCGCCGGCTGTGGTCCAAACCTCACCTACGATTCCTCCTCAGACGCCTCTCTCCCTCCCTTTCGACTGGAGCGGTGTAAAACAGAGAGAGGGGATGCGCAGAGGCTGGAGGAGCGTCTCGTGCTGGAGTCTCGGGCAGCAAGTGACTGTTTGAAGCAGCTCGCTCATCTCAGCCTCGTCCTGAGAAAAAAAAAAAAAAAAAAAAACTGAACTCAAAAGCAAGCGCGCACACCTAACGGCGGACTTCATTCACATAAAATGCCGTTTGATGTTTTAGAATTGCTGTATAAAGAAACGTAACATCCCGAATTTTCTACTTTTTTTTTTCGATATCACATCACATCTATCTATCTACATGTCTGTCTGTGTGTGCGTGTGTGTTTGTGACATATCAGAACACAACTCTGCATAATGACATATGACACAGGTATTACAAAGAGAGGGTGTCTTACTGTATGAGGACATAACCCATGACCATTTTTCTAAAACGCTTATAAATCATACAGAATGATTTTTTTTTTTTTATTTTTTATTTTTTTTTTTTGGAGAAAGTGAAAATGCACAAAGTTTCTTGTGAGGGTTAGGGTTGGTGTAGGGCCATAGAATATACAGTTTCTACAGTATATTAACCATTACGCCTATGGGATGTCCCCAATTTTCACAAAAACAAACGTGTGTGTGTGTGTGGTTTTAGAAAAATAAATTAATAATAATAATTCTTAAACTAGGCAACAAAGCCAGTTAAGACCAGCAAAGCAGTATAGGCTACTTTATATATATATATATATATATATATATATATATATATATATATATATATATATATATATATATATATATATATATATATATATATATATATATATATATATATATATATAACAATATATTTTAGCTTATAAATATGAAAAATGTACTACTAGCTAATTAGGCTGCTGCAGAAGGTTTATTGCAGTATAGCGAAATATACCTTAAGCATATATTTTTACATATATTATATTATATTTACAGTCAAAACCATAAACTCTTGCAATATTAACTGATATTGAGTCAATATAACAAGTGGATTAAACAAGTAATACACTGCATTAATCAAAGTAGTTATATGTGAATAAAAACACGTTCTTGTTACAAAATATTAAATGCTTCTTGATTTTTAATTTCCATTTAAACATAATTCTATAAACTTCATTTGAAAAAAAAAAAATGGATAGTAAATATTTACCTGAATGAAGAGTTAACTGTATAAAAGAGTTCATTCTTTCTTTCTTTTCATGCAAATATCTCTATAAACAGTTTGATTTAAAATAGAACTGACTGTTAAATATCTACCTGATAGCATACTGATTGTTATAAATATTTAGAATTAGTATAATTTTTCTGAGTTCCTCATTTTAGTAAATGCTTAAGTTGTAGTCCTTCAGTCAGAAACCACTTTTTATGTACAAAAGGATTCATGATTCTTATGATCAGAAACCCATTTAGTTTAAAGAAAAATGTAACTACAAATAAGACACATCGCAGATATTTGTTGACTAAATCCAGTTAGATTGATATCACTGCCAATTTCCTATTCAATACTTTAATACCACCTTATATTGTAGTGCTCAATATTTGCTAGAACAAATTCTATCTGGAATGAGAGAGTTTACATAATGCTTCAACTTATAAGTATGATTATATACTGATTATATATATATATATATATATATATATATATATATATATATATATATATATATATATATATATATATATATATATATATATATATATATATATTCAACAGTATTGCGAAATTTATCTGGCCTCTTCACTATCTTAGACTGGCTAAATGGATCAAACAAGTCTTTTTGTCTTCTTGCACTCACTGACTCTTGTTTCGAGACCTCTCATTTTGCATTAAATCAGCATGTTATGTTTATTCATCTCTGTCAAGTCTGTCTCTTTTCTCTTGTCAGGCACAGTGTACCCCTCCGCAAAGTCACAGACGCGGGCCTTGAGGGTTTTATCTGTGCATCAGAATGTTTTTTCCTCCACTCGAGGAACACAATCGTGCTCTAATTAAAACACCATTAATAGAGCAACAAAAATGCAAACATACACTCTGAGATCCAGCTCTCTGGAGTAACCTTCACAAGCTCATGTTTAACACCAACACTGCATTGCATTTATCCACCTAAACCAAGTTGCACAATCAGACACTTGCATGATTTTACAAAAAGGAACTAGTATGATCTTCATTGCAAATTAAACCCAGCAGACAGAAACCGAGCGAAAGAGTGGCACTGGTTGCCACCGGCTCCCTGGTGACAGCATCAGCGTAGATTTTCTGTAAAACCAGATCATAAAGCTTTGAGCACAATCCTCTAATATATCCCAGAATTATGCTTTAATAAATTAAACAGCTGTCAGCAAATGCTAATGTCTACACAAACCCTTCATTAAGGCCACACGAAAGGCCACATCACTAATCAAAATGTCTCATCTCAGATCTGAAAGCTTAAAAGCAGATCCATAATCTCATTTCCATAAAGCTTTCTGTTGTAATTTACAGACTTATTCATTTATTAAACACATTGATCTTTGTTGTCAAGACGTCTTGTGCTCGTGCATGCAGCCAATCAGTTTGAAATATTGAATATGCTTGTGTATGCTTTCTTCTCAAAAGAGCTGGTCTAAAACTCTGGGTTCAGACGGATTAAGTCAAACGTCTGTTGTTTTCCTCGCCAGACATTCGACTGCATGCATTATTGCTTTCGGGGGAAGTTACACTTCGCTGGCTCTTTATTACCACTTGTTCTGTATGAGAAGGATGTGCAAAATGCTCAGCTCCTCTGGGTGGCAGGATCAGTGTTTGGCCTCTGGGGGAGCTGTTATCCTTTTGTTGAAGTGATTTTGAGGTGAGCTGCACTTTCCACATCTCTGCATCTCTCCTGGCTAATATGTATATATTGGGATACTTGGGGTATAGTGTTCTGGGATGCCAGTCAACAACCTAATGCACTGAAAGGGAGAAAACTCCAAAATAATAATGTTCCAAGCAACAGAATTGCTTGTTCGTCAGTTTTTATTTATTTATTTATATATATATATATATATATATATATATATATATATATATATATATATATATATATATATTTTAGGTAATTCATATTTAAAGGCCTAAAGCAACTGAATAAATTAATGTATTCTCCGCTAGATGACCTATAGCAAATGCTTGTTTAAAAATACCATTTCTCGTCCTCCTAGGCTCAGCCGGTATAACTGTCTGAGAAGCAGGAGTCTCTGTTTCCATCATTAATTAAACAGAAGACTCTGCTCTGCTTTCGGCCCTGTGTGCATTAGCTCCATTTCACACTGGCTGCGTTTATTCACTCTTATTCACCAAAGTTTGTTCCTCTAAATAACATTTCCAGCCTACAATCATTTTGAAGACGCACCCTTTCATTTGACAGGTTTTGTCCTACTTTGTATGCGTTCAAGCACTGTAAAATGTGATCTTGTTTTTTTCAAAGGTTTCCAGGGCTTATCAGTAGACAGATGTTTCAAAACCTTCCTTTGTTTTACCTGACGTTAGAAATCCAGGAAGTTAAGTTCAGTAGAGCATGTTTATTGGTGTTTAGTTTCAGCTTGTGTTTGAAACTTCTCAATGCAGATACCAGAGCTCAGCTTTTCCAGTTGTGTTATTGATTAGGCAAGGCAAGGCAAGGCAAGCCAACGTAAGTTTATTGATATAGCACATTTCATACACAATGGTAATTCAGAGTGCTTTACATAAAAGAAAGTAAAATAATAATGAAGAAAAATAATAACAAGAACAAAACAAACAATTTTAAAACGTTTAAAATTATTATTATTTTTTATTTATTTAAAATTAATTTAAAACAGTTAGAACATGATTTTACATAAAAAACAGTGAAACTATTATGCAATCAGTTCAGATATTGCACAGTGCTCATTCAAAAAATGCACAGCTAAACAGATGAGTTTTAAGTCTAGATATAAAAGTGACTAGTGTTTTAGCACATCTGATCTCTTCTGGAAGCTGATTCCAGCTGCAGGCGGAATAGTAACTAAAGGCGGACTCCCCTTGTTTTGTGTGAACCCCTGGTATTTCTAACTGACTCGATCCTAGTGATCTTAGTGCTCTGTTATGCTTATATTCAGTGAGCATATCTGCAATATATTTCACTCCTAGGTCATTTAGTGACTTATATATGAGTAAAAGTACTTTAAAATCATTCCTAAATGTAAATGGAAGCCAGTGTAAGGACCTGGACCCGGTTCCCCAAAACGTTCTTATCGCTAAGTACTTCTTAACCTATTTCTTAACCTCTCTCTTAATGTTATGGCTCGATTCCCGACATGTTCGTACGCTAAGTGCGCTAGTCGCCACCACTGTGCAGCACTCTTTAGAAATCAGCGCAGCACAGTACAAGTCAAACTATGGTGTGTTGACAATGTTGTGGCTCAACAATGATTTTATGTTATGGACATTTTAAGACTCATAATAAAATATGTTTGCAATGGATACAGGCCTATTTATGAAGTTGACTTCATGTGGTATCAGAACTAATATGGTGGTAATTAGCCTAGGCTATTTCGTAATGTAATTGGAATTGGCAATCATTTTTGATCATTAAAATCTGGCAAACAATTTGGCTCTATAATGGCTAAGATCTTTAAATGGGTAAGGATGGTGGTGTCCAGTAAGCGACAAACTATGGCAGCGACCCAACGTGTCCTTGTATTGAATCAAAGACGGTGCCCTTTTTCTGTTGCACCCTTAAAGCCCTTTTGACATTGTGCCTGACGTGGCTATATTAAAATAAATTCACCTACATAGACAACTCATTATGGAGATGCTGGACCTTCTCAGACCTGCGCTTGCCAGGCTAACGTGGTGGAATTTTGCTTTAGGCCCTGAAATCCAGCTTCTTGCAGTACTAAGGTTTTTTTTTTTTTTTTGCTACAGTGGGAGAGGGCTATGGCCTAATCAAGACCTCGGTGTGGAGGTGCATCCACACTGTCACCAACGCCCTTCTGCGCCATGCAGGGGATTACATTCTGGTGAATGGCACACTAATCCCTATCGCCAATCCATCAGTAATTGATAAGGCCTACATCTCGCGAAAGGGATACGCGGCCATAAACGTGCAGGTTATAGTGGATCTATAGTGTGGTCTCTGACCTGGTGGCAAGGTCCAGTAAAACTTCAAGTTCCTCTGACGAGAAGCTTGTTTTTTTTTTACATTGCTTCCCCACCATATTCTGTATCTAACTGGGTGGATGGTTAGCAAGGCATACCCGGTTCATCTAACCTTCAGAACATATCGTGTGAACATATTACTGACCATTTGATAATTTAATTTATAGTCTATATTTTACTGATAACTTAAGCTATGTTAAAATAAATGTTACTGGAATAATTTGAGGAATGCTTCATTTGCATAGAACGTGTTGTCTTTCTTGATGCTGTATTACACCTTCTCGTGAAGTGGAAAATTGATTCATGAGCAATCGATGACAACTAATTCAGCACCCTCAATTTGGACAGCGCTCTTGTAACGTCGGACGTAAGAGGTAGCGTGTTAAGAATCTTCCTAAGGGACATTTCAGGGAACACACTTAGGAACATAAACAACTTTGGTAAGATATATCTTTCAAGGTCTTCTTAGCATGCTAAGAGTGAGCGTTATCTGGGAACCGGGCCCTGAGGATTGGTGTGATATGCTCAGATTTTCTGGTTCTAATCAGAATCCTGGCAGCAGAGTTCTGGATGATTTGCAGCTGTCTAATGGTCTTTTTGGGAAGGCCGTTGAGGAGCCCTTTACATTAGTCCACCCTGCTGGTGATAAAGGCATGAAAAAGTTGCTCCAATCTTGACTGGAAACAAAACATCTAATTCTTGCAATGTTTTTTAAATGATAGTATGCTGATTCAGTTACTGCTTTGACATGACTACCGAAACTAAGGTCTGTCTCCACAATCATACCAAGATTCCTGACTTTATTTTTAGTTGTTTGACCCCTAGAGTCAATGTATGCATTCACCTTGAAAAGTTCATCTTTGTTTCCAAATGCAATGACTTAAATGCATCCAACTATTAATTTCATCAATGCATTGGCAGAGGGAGTCAATGTGGCTGTAGTCATTTGGAGATAAGGCTAGGTAAATCTGGGTATCATCAGCATAGCTGTGATAGGCAATTTGGTTGTAAATCATTATTTGACTCAGTGGGAGCATATATAGGCTAAACAAGAGTGGTGCAAGAATTGACCCTTGTGGGACTCCGCATGTCATGGACCTCAACTTAGACTTAATAACCTCAACATTCTAAGTATGACCTGTACCATTTGAGTACCATCCCAGAAAGCCCGACCCAGTTTTTCAGTCTCTCTAGTAGTATGTTATGATCAACAGTGTCAAACGCAGCACTGAGATCTACAGTAGCAATACCAGCACTGATATTTTGGCAGAGTCACAATTTAAGCGAATGTAATTTATTATCTTAATGAGTGCTGGCTCTGTGCTGTAATGTGGTCGAAAACCATATTTAAAATTGCCCAGGTATCCATTTGAGTTTAAGTATTTGTTCAGCTGATTAAAAACTACCTTTTGCCTATAAAAGGAAGATTAGATATTGGTCTAAAATTGTTCAAAATGGTGTTATCAAGATTGCTCTTTTTTCAGGAGGGGCTTAACAACTGCAGTTCTGAAGGAGTTTGGAAATGTCCCAGAAAGAAGAGATTCACATTCACCACTTCTAAAAGATCTGCTTCTAAGCAGTTAAGCACACTTAGATGTTTAGATGATGTTTCAAAAAGAGACAAAAAAGGGTATGCTTTTTTATATTATAAAACTACATGAGTTGACTATATAGTTAGTTAGTTAGTTAGACAGTTAGATTATAAGGGTTTTTGATCACTATGCATTTTCAGTGCACAAAAAAGGGAAGAGAGCTTTGACATTTTGATAATAACTCCTTTTTGTGTTCTACAGGAGGGAAAAAAAAGTCACATTAATTTAGAATGACATGAGGGTGGGAAGATAATGACAGCATTTACAGTTTCACTGGACTTACCAAATTGGAATATATTTATATACAAACTGAATATTGTTTGTCTTTTGAAAGTTAGATGATAAATCCTGTTTAAAAAATATTTATAAATGTAAGATTTTGTTATTGTACAGTTGGGTAAACTTAATCTAAAATTACCCTAGGTTAAGTAAACCTAAAGATAAACTGAAACCTCCAGAACAGGCTGAAAATATTGCCATCAAGGACTTTGTGTACACAGGTAAATGTTGCTGAAGTGACATGTCTTTGTGAGAGTGTGGTGAGGAGCCCAGGGGCAGCAAGTGGAAGATTGCAGGTTTTAACTTCACAAGGACCATGAATGAAGACAGTTTTTGCCCTTGATCAACTCTCTTGATTCTGTTAATCAAGGGGGACTGAACCTGTAATAAGTGTACTGTAAAGAAAATATCGTACAGCTGGGTGCCAGTGCTTGTGCCAGGAGTGCAACTGCCACATTGGTTCAGGGTTGCAAATAAATAAATAAATAAATAAAACTGGCTCCATGGCCTCTTTAATTTGCACTTAAAATAAAATTGTATTTGAAATGATACAAGTGTGGATTGTTTTCTACTGCATGGATCTAGATGTAATTTAAAATGGAGCAGTATGCGATGAGAGAAATTCTGATTCAGATTACTTTGGATGTTGATATACGTTTTCAAAGCTTGTAAGACTTAAACAAAGAACATGATTGTGTACATAGTCAGTCATATCACTGGCTTTCTTTTCACTTGTTGGATCTTAGAGAGGTTCTCATATATTTATTGATGTACATATTCAATATCACTTTGAATTCTAGCATTTGCTAAATAAAAACTTACTTATGTATGCCATTATTTTTCATCAAGTCATGAATGTCACACAGTAAATATGTATGGTTTTTCTTACATTGTAAACTTGCTTGGTAGCTCACCTTGTATTGAGTTGAACTTGCATCACAGAGAACTTGGATTCAAGCCATGTGAGATGCAAGTCACAATTGAAAATTTTATTTAATTTCAGTGCCAAACCAGCTAAAATGACATAGTCATATATCAGCAAATTTGTTTGATATACATATATATATACAGTACAGATCAAAAGTTTGGACACACCTTCTCATTCAAAGAGTTTTCTTTATTTGCATGACTATGAAAATTGTAGATTCACACTGAAGGCATCACCAAAACTATGAATTAACACAGGTGGAATTATATATGGAATTATATACATAACAACAAAGTGTGAAACAACTGAAATTATGTCATATTCTAGGTTCTTCAAAGTAGCCACCTTTTGCTTTGATTACTGCTTTGCACACTCTTGGCATTCACCGCAGACAGAAGACAAAAGGGCCAACAAGTGCTAAGCATCTCTCGGGGAACTCCTTCAAGACTTTTGGAAGACCATTTCAGGTGACTACCTCTTGAAGCTCATCAAGAGAATGCCAAGAGTGTGCAAAGCAGTAATCAAAGCAAAAGGTGGCTACTTTGAAGAACCTAGAATATTTATTATTTATATATATATATATATATATATATATATATATATATATATATATATATATATATATATATATATATATATATATATATATATATATATATGTACAAAAAATTGACTGTGGAACTATCATAAAGCTATCATAAATCACTTTGCATGCAAACATTTGCTAAATGACAACTTACTTATGATAATTACACATCACTTTGCATCAAATCACAGGTAAAGTAATCAGACCCCTGGAGATTTTTGTTTAATTAAACATTTGAATGGAAAATCAATGCATAGGCCCATCTATTACTCAGAAATCAGAAATTCATCATTTATTTCAGTCGTCTGTTTTCTGATTCCAGTCACTGTGACTCGCTCCAGCACTATGAACCTCATCAATTGCTTCTCAGAATATTGCTGAAATAAATTTCCATGGTCATCTTTGTCTTGTGCGGTAAAATAGCTGGGGGCAATTAAATACTCACTCAAGGGGGTAATGCATCTCTCCTGTTTAGACAGAGCGATCCTTTACCTCTGTCTCATGTAATTAGCAACAAATCACAGTCTCTTAGGGTTTTCCCATGTGCTGAAATCCACTTACTTTCTCATCAGCTCTTTCAGACAGTAGAGTCGAGATGTAATCAAGGCTCTCATCTGCCACTGCTACCTGATTTTAACATCACAAAATGACTTTTCCAAGAGCGAGTGTTAACGGGCCTTGTGAGAATAGGCTCTTGGACTTGAGTACAGGTGGGCCAAATGGCACTAGATATGAAATATGACTTAATAGAATAATTCACCCAAAATTATGGCAAAATTATCATCATTTACACTCTCTCTCTCACGTGGTTTCAAACCTCTATGCTACTTTTTTCCCCCTTTAAAAATAAAAATAGAATTTTTGAAGAAACCCATGTCACTCTTTTCCATAAAAGAACAGTTATTGTGAATGAATGAACAGTGAATGCAGCAATCAATCAAAATAAAAAAGAGACATAAAAGCTATATTCCAAAAGTGTTGATTTCTGCCTAACATGCTTTTTTATATTAACAATGAGAATAATAAGGTAAATATGACATATGGGTGAGTAAATTATGACTTTTTTTCTTAGGTGAACTATTCCTTTTAGCTGTCTTAACTCCGCTGAATTAAATCAACCCATTTTACTTTCATAATCTGACACATTTTGGAGTGTGAAATCAAGGAGAAAAAAGTAAGAAAGAAAAGTAGGCCAGGGCATGATTCATCCATCTGAAATTGATTGGATCATAAAACGTGTTCTCTCTGACAAGAGAGGTTGAAAAGTAAAAGCAATCTAAAGCATTTATTATGCATTACTTCATTTTTAGGAAAGAATATAAATGATTATTTATGGACTTTTACACATCTGGAATGCACTTCTGGACAAACAGAAAAATAGTTATTATATTTGTTACAGACAATGATTTGTACATCTTTATTTTTCCAAATTATATTATATATATATATACTTTTTTTTTTTTTTTTTTTAACACAAACACACACACACAGAAAAAAAAATGATTATAAAACGTAAAAAGATCATTTATTATAAAGACCATATTTGAACAATATATGTTGATTGTCCACAATAAAAAAAAAAATAAAAAAATAAATCAAAACATAAGATTTATTTATTTATTCAGTAATTTATTTATTTATTCATTCATAGCAGAACCTTTAAAATAGTATACACGTCAAGTTCTAAAACAACTTCAACTCAAATCGATTTTTCTTGTTTACATGAAATAAGACATAATTCAACAATAATAAGAGAAACAGTACAGTCAGCTGGTCATTGTCACAAAATACATCTTTTCAGAGTGATACAATTGTGATGTAGTGATGATGACCGATTTACTGTGCATTTGATGCCAATGTGCACCAAATAAGCACCAACAATTCACTGACTGGCATTGAAAAGTAAAAAAAGGTCAGTTTACTTTAATTAAATATCATGTGACAAGTGTCATAGAAATATAGTGTTTACTTCACTTTTTTACTGAAACTCATACTTCATATTATGAACACGTTCCAATCTTGGCATGTTTGGTTATAGTCTGCCGGCGGTGCAAAAAGCAGGCCCTTGCGTTTCCTCCTGTGATATGAAAACTGTGTCTGCTCACCTCTGAAGCACTGACATCTGTGGCTTGCAGATGGTTTGTGATGATGTTGAAGATTATTGACTCGCTGCTTTGCTATGAAAGAGAACCAAAAGGAGCAAATTGTAAGTCCTTTCTGTTTGAATGAGCAGAGGGCCTTCTAGGGAGAGACTGATGTTAATTTATCTCCATTACCCACTCAGGGCAAGCCATCTGAGGTACACTGCTCTGCAATTGACTGCGACACTGCTGCATGTAGCGGTCTCAGAGGCGGTGAGGACTGTCAGACTGAGCCTTTCAACCACATCCCTTCAATTCCACATTCATTTGCTATGGTTAATTCAACAGTCTGATGTCACTTTCATCAGAGGTTTGCAAAGGTTACTGTTAGAACCTCATAGTCCGTGTATGTTGCATTCATTTGTTTTGTTTTTTGATTTAACATTCAAAGCAGAAAAATGGAAAAGCCAATAGATAAGATTTCGGTTTGATTTTTTAGTTTTAAGTTCAGGGCTTTAAAATAAACAAGTGAATTGATTGTGCAATGCACATGTGGGTGGAAACTTTCCGCTAACCAAAGAGCAAATCATGTCATCATTAGTTGCATAGATCCCCCCCCCCCCCCCCCCCCCCCAAAAAAAAAATTCCGTGCATCAGTGGTCCCAGGTTTAGCTCCGTAAATTTGTGCGGTTGTACATTCACAGGCCACTATCCCAAGTATGCTAGACATAAACCTGGATTAGACATGTAATCTAAAATGGTTCTAAATAAAAATGTTGGTAGATTTTGATGTGAGAGTACAACGGGGAATGGACAGTTTCACTGTAGGAAGCATTATTAAGGATTATGGACTAAAAACATCTAAATGGTGGATTTGTTTCTTGAAAACAGACAGCCTTTCACTTCACAATATATTTATAGATGGACTGGAGTCATGTGGATTACTTGTGGATTATTGTGATATTTTTATCAGCTGTTAGACTCTCATTTTGACGGCTCCCATTCACTGCAAATCAGTTTTGATAAGGAAACAAAAACATTTTACAAATTGGATGCCATGAGAGTTAGTCTACTGTATGTGTGTATCTCAAAATCCTAAAAGTTTATTTCCAGGTTTACATTATGAATCCCACAGTTTAATTGTGGACTGTGTATATACAAGCCCCGTTTTAGAACATTACTGGAATTGAGCACATGATTTATACACTGCAAATATTTTCTTTTCAGCTCAGCAGGTGCTTATTTGGACACTAGCTATTTTCAGTTGTTTGCCACAAAGTTCAGGACGTGGATGCATTAGCCCTGCATGCATTTTAAAGTACAGGATGCAATTAATGGGTATACAAAAAGACTGTTCACCACAGCCAGAGTTCAGCGTCTGGAATAATTGCACTCTTAGTAGCAGCAAGCACTGCTGTTCACTAATTACACTGGTTTCTATTATTCTCCAATGAATTCAGCTAGGGTCCTAATAATAAATACAAAAGATAAAATAAAAATAATAATTAGATAAATGTAATATGAGTATTATGGGTGCATTAGCAATTGGACAATAGCATTGCAAGGTACAGACTGTAGGCTACCAGAAACAGAATACTGCATACAGAATACTTAGAAAACTATGCACCATATAATTAAAAAAATAAATAATAATAATAATAATAAAAAGTTTATGCACAGTTTTCATATGTGCAGTTATTGTAAAAATAGTATACTACACAGTGATTCACAGGTATTATAGCACAGGTGTATTCTTACCAAAAGTAAGAGGTGACTACAGTATGTGTATGTTAGAAACATTACCTTTTTTGAATGAGATAAAGAGAAATGCAAATTATGATTGCAGTGCAGACTATTGATTTATAAAGACACAATACTATATTATGACATCAAAACGCTTTTATCCTAGTGCATGATTTGTAAACTAATGTTTTTAATTTTGTAATCACATAATTTTCTTTACCAATGTAGTAAACTTGCTTGGTAGCTCACCTGCTACAGCATTGCTCATGATAAAGAGCTAAAAGTCTTTCAGCTCAAAGCAAGCAAATACGGCATGGTGGAGTCATGTTTGTAACGTGTTTTCTTCTGTTAACACTATTGGTTAGGTTTAGTGTAGTCTTAGCCTTCAGATTTTCAAAAGTATGCAAACTATGTAAAGTTTGAGTAAAGTCCACCTCGGTAGAAATCACAGTCTGGGGGCACATAGACCAGACATGAGGGGCACTTTAGAGTCAGCGATTAAAGGGGCAGCCAGTGTCACATTAAAAGTATCTCTAACGGTGAACTAGGCAATGTAATATCCTTTTGCAGAAATCTCACCCCCGGGAAGGTTTTTTTTTTTTCTTTTTCTTTTTTGTGAGCCTAGTCTGAATATAATATAATAATGTTTTAATGTATTCACTACAAGCTGTTAAAAACTGAAAATAAATAAATAAATACAATAAAGACAAATGTTCAACTCTGGGTGGAATTACTGTAAAGATGATTAACCTTATTGACTTTCAAGGCCATATGAATTGCACTGACATTCAGCTAATGAGCATCAGTGTAAGTCAGGGAGATGGAGTGAGAGGACTTCTGAAAAAAAAAAAAAAAATCTGACTGCATGTTATCACATTCCCTACAGGCGCAACAGAGACGAGGGACCGATAACTTCCCATCACCTGACAATGTTGCACTTGATAAGTGAGGCTGTATCCAGAGGTGAGGGATTGTGTAGTTTGTGTGTGTGTGTGTGTTTGAATGTGGTGGTAGAGGTTTAACCTACTGGTGCGTAGACCAGGAGGTATTTTTTTCTTTTTTTCAGACCACAGAATGCATCAGCAGAATCAAAGGCTTGGTCTGCCAGAAGCAGCTAGTACTTTGGTTTGACACTGTGCGTTTATGTTGACTGTTGGGCAAGTGAGGATGTGGTTGTCTGACCCGACTCTTCCTCATTATGGATCTGTGATTGTTTGCACAGGAAAATGTCTGGAAGACAGTTTAAACACATGACTAAACCACAGCGGCAATATTCAAAGAGGTAAAATGTACAAAGGCCTTTGCAAATGTATGTGCATAAATACGTCAATTTGTTTGTATATTTGTGCATGCCTTTCAGAGAACATCGGCATTCCAATGCTATCACGTTTTATCGTGCCATTTGCATTGCTTTGTTCGGCAAGCTTGTGTGGGTGTATGTACAATAAACTGCTCATGCATTCACAAACATATATCTAACTGATTTCTTACCCAGCCTTTTTACGGCACGCAGACTTCTGCAGACTCATTGTAAGGTTTTAGTGCAGATGGCGAGGTGCATTATCATGCCAGGGAAATGCGAGCAATTGCTTTTTATTGCAGAGCAGATGCTGACTGCATGGAAGTGGTATATTGCTAACGGAATGGTAGATTGCCTCTTTTCATTGATGACAGCGGAAACATCTGCAGGACAGGGTATTTATGCAGGCGAGATCTGACATAAAATCACTCTGCCAGAGATAAGAGATTAAGGGCCTATTTGAAGCACGAACAGACGACAACAAAGTCTAATTACAGTTTGGATTAATCTGAGATTTCAAAAAGACGAGAGTAAATCTACTAATTTGAAGGGACTTTTAAAGGGAAACCAAAGGCAAAGTCACGTGATCAGCAAGGCTCTGCATCAAAGCAGGTGTGACCTCTGTCATTCATCCATAACTCAGGCTGCATTTATCTCTTAATAGCGGCTTTTGACCTATTGATCTGAGAGACAACTGTACTCTCCTCAATCAGTGAGTCTGGCTGGAACATTGAGTTTAAAAGATGCTGCTTTTTAAAATGATAGTTCACACAAAAATGAAAAATTGGTGTCATTATTCACTCACCTTTAACCTGTATGGATTCCTTTCCTCTGGAATATAAAAGGAACGTTTTTGAAGAATTCTTCAGCATCCTGGTAACTAACGTAAAAAAGGTCCTTTATACTTAAGTGCTAAATGATTGTGATGTTTTAGATATATTACCCAATATGTTAAGTCAACAAATCAAAATAAGTGCACTTCTTTAAAGCTTGACAAAAATACTGAAAACATAAAATATATCAAATGTACTTTTCATTTTACAAAAATACAAAATGCACTTCTAATTACACTTAATTGTCCTTTCATTTTAATAATACACAATCTGCAGTTATGGTACTTTTTAAATATACTTTAAAGAATTGCAGTACACATTCAAGTGCACATTGAATGTAATAATTACACTTCTTTTTCACAAGAAAATGGTTAGAGTTTAGGGCTTTGTGTTTGTGCAGCCAATGACAGATGCTCATGAAACCTGTGTGAAAACAGTCATTATTCATTCTTGACTACATGCAGAAATCACAGTGTTTTTTTGAACAGTCAGTCAGTAGACAAAGTTTGTCATGACAAAAGCAATGACTTGCGTTTCACTGAGTATGTCAAGAAGCACTCTGATGGATTCACAGTCAGTGATTTGTTAGATTGTCAAAAATGTAAAAGTTGAGTTTTTTTGTTAAAACATAAGGAATAAGTCTTTCCTACACTGGTTGTGTTGAATGTCTCTTGTTGCATGCCAGCAGTAAGGAAACACACAACAAGCATAATTTAATTTGTCTTCTATTATTTAACAGCTGTATTATAAATAAGACCTGGTTTGCAATCCCAAACTATATTTTTCCCCCCTTGTTGCCAATATTTAACACTTTGCATATTAAAATGTAATTGTCCTAAAATGGAATTGGTGATCCTCTGCCCATCTTGACTTCTGAGAGACACTGCCATTCTGAGAGGCTCTTTTTATACCCAATCATGTTGCCAATTGACCTAATAAGTTGCAAATTGGTCCTCCAGCTGTTTCTTATATGTACATTTAACTTTTCCAGCCTCTTATTGCTACCTGTCCCAACTTTTTTGGAATGTGTAGCTCTCATGAAATGCAAAACGATCTAATATTTGGTATGACATTTCAAAATGTCTCACTTTCAACATTTGATATTATATCTATATTCTATTGTGAATAAAATATAAGTTTATGAGATTTGTAAATTATTTAATTACATTTTTACTCACAATTTGTACAGTGTCCCAAATATTTGGAATCGGGTTTGTATTTAATTATTATATGAAACCATGACCTGCACTCACAAAAATAGTCTTCCTTTAATGTTTTATTTTACCTTCATTTTACATTCCATTGTTATCCATTTTCAAACTATTTAATTGTGAAACTGTTATAAATATGGGATCCTCTATGATTCATGTTATAACCATGGGTGCAATTATGTGTTATTTAATGTACTGGCAGAAGTGAACATTTGTGTTATTTACAAATATATATTGTTGAGCATTTGAATGGAATCTAAATGCGTGTTTTTAGAGACTTTTACATTGACAAATGAATCATGATTTCAATATAATTAATGATTTAAAAGTGAGTGAAGAGACATAATTATTCAATGCACTGAAGAAGGCCTTGAACCGAAACGTTTGCTGGTGATAAATGTAAAATAAAACGTTAAAATAAGACAAGATCATGATTTTTGCAATTAAATACAGACCTTTCTACTGACTTGGTTATGACAGAGTTTATTTATTATTATTTTTTTTCAGGATGGAAGGGAAAGAGATTTAAGAATGAAGAGAGATGTGAATTTTTGCAAAATGTGATCCCATCACACTCTTGTCTTTCTCCCCATTGAGCAATCAGTGCTGTTAATAGACGACTCTGCTGCACTTTGAGTTCATCTAGAGAAACATTAGTCCATTCACCCCCCACTGCACATCCACTGATTGCAGATTATTATGTCCAGTGAGATTGCATTTTATCATTTAGTTACTCAGTTCTGGCACAAAACAGACTAATGCACTTTAATATGCAAAACCTTGTTGAGCCACGTTCTCATGTGCTTTTATTTATTTGAAAATAAGCAGGGGGAGAGGCAAACTAGATGTTGTAAATACTGTAACTAATATTTTGAGTAAATTAACTCAATAATGAAAATTCACAACAAGTGATAGTATCCAACTTTGTTAGGGTTAACTAAGTCAACTAATAACAATTTGGTCTTAACCACTTCATGAAGGTTATCCAAGTAGACTTCAGTCAGATTTGCAATTACAATGGTATAGTTTCCACAAATTTTCAGCTCCCAGCATGCTTTGGGTGACAGAGATGGACAAAGAGTATGAACTGGCTGAGGACAAATACTGGCTCATCATTATCCCCAGTGGGTAACCATAACCCTCCCAATACATTTATCTATATATGTATTTTTTTTTTTCATATATGTATATATGAAAATATATCAATATATGTATAAAAAAAAAATCCAAAATTTTGTCTGATGTACTAATTTATATTTATACTACTGTGACAACCTTTGTAGAATGGGATAAAGGAGGTGGGAACTGGTGGAAATTTGACCATAAATCTTTAATAAACAAATGCCTGCCTGGATTACCTCGACCCCCAAAATTTCCGTCCCCAGTTGGAAAGTTGTGTGTTTATGGTGTATTGATTATGTGATTTTGTTGCTGAGGTATTTTCCTTTTCTCATACTGTGCTCCCAAAGGAGCATAGTCTGGGTGTTGTTGTTGTTTTTTTTTTTTTTTCTCGCTTCCCTGTTATGCTGTATTTCTTCCTTTATTCCCTGTCTTCCTGTCCTGTCTACCCCCTTTTCATATTGCATGTGTGTTGTGTATATGTATGTATGGACAGGTTGATGGCTAATTTCACTGGTACTTGTGACTAGTGACAATAAAGGGCTACTGCTACTACTACTACTCTTACTCGCGGTGCCATGCTATGGAACTGGACATCATTGGTGGACTGTGATCCCCTCAGCAGTGAGGGTTCTCTGACAGCGTGTCCCTCATTCCTACCACGTATTTGGCACTAATGTAACAAAGTTTGTAGAATGGGAAGAAGGAGGCAGGAACCGGCGAACATTTAACCAGAAAACTTTAATAAACAAATGAACAACACAAAACAAAATAGCGCGACAGACGCTTACAGATGACATAAACAGAAACAAAACAACATAAAATCAAGGCAGGGTCCTCTCTTGTCCTTACTGTCATTACTCCTCCTTTTATCCTTCCAGAGCTCCTCCGTGGGACTAAAGACCAGTGAGTGGTGCAGGTGTTGCTCATTATCATTACTCCTCCCTCTGCACTCATTACAACTACACTGAATGTTATTTTTACAATGAAAAGGCAGAACAATTAAACAGTAAATCCAAATATTCTTCAAAAATGCTACATCCAATAAATCAAGGAGGCCCATTTTTCAAATCCCAGAGGATACATTTGATTGCATTTAACTACAGTCAATGGCTCATAAATAGATCAGTCCACTGGGAAAAGTCCTGGTATTCCTTATGGCTAGATCATCCCTGCATGAGAACTGAACAAGCTGAAACAAGACTAAATTGCTTTGAACTGGGTTAACAAAACATCCAGTTTAGATGGTTACAAAAAACAAAAATTTGAAAAGTGCTTCTCTGAAACATATTTTATGTATTTTGTCCAACTCCAAAGAAAAACACTTTGGCATAATAAGTTTGCGTATTATTCACTACTACAGTGGTGAAAACTAATTTAACCGTTTATAAGTTATTTGCACAAAACTCCAGGCACATTTTTGACATGGACTTTTTTCAATGTGTGGTTTGGGAAATCACAGCTGACATACTGGATAAGGCATAGTGGGACAACTGACACAGCAATATAAGTGAAGAATCTTCAAGTGCTGAGGGACTCGTGTGTCTGTTTCTCTCTCCACCCACTGATGGATGTTGTGACCGGATGACACCCAGTGTGACCCCATCAGTCCTCTCGCACCCCACTCCTCCCCCAGCCGCCACTCTATCATGAAAAGACCATTTGTCCATTCCTCCATTTTTTGCTTGAGATTTTTTAGCCGAATTGCCGCTATCAGCCGCTGTCCATGGTGCTGATACTGTCAGACTGAAATTGAGAATAACAATAGCAGTTGCTAGTGCATAATCACATCCATCCAGCATGGAATGTCAGCAGACGAATATCATTAGTATCATGTCACAACAAATCATCTTCTTTCGACACCAGGGAACAGGATACAAATAAGAAAGGTCATCGACTGTAATTGGAAATGCCTCCTATTGGGGATCAGATACCTACTTAGATAGAGATACCACACTGAAGTCATAAGGGCAGACTCAAGAAGTGATAACTGCAATTATACATCCTTCTGCAAAGTATGACTGCTGAGAGGAGTGTGTTTCTGAAGTTATTAGAACCTGACTGACATAGAACAACTGCAAACCACAACACTTTGTATCTAATTAAAAGTAAGTGTTGGGAGTTGGATTTTTCTGACTGCTGATTGTTACTAGTTGACTATGATAATCACTCAGAAAAGTAGTCAGGTAGGTCCAAATATAGTGTCATATACTGATTGTAGATTGTCTGCTTTCACTTGCTTGTCTGCTTCTGGGGAAAATTTTGTTTTGTTTCAGGATTATTGCTTTTATGCGACATTTGTAAATGATTTTCACATTTTCAACAAAGTTTGCTTACAACGTTCTGTGTGAACACAAACTCTCCAGGTGATAGATATTCATGCTGTCATCACAACTCTAGAACAGAGGTAGCCAACTTGGACCCGGAGAGCTGCAGAGTTTCACTCTCCAACCCTAATCAAACACATCTGAACAAATGAGAGCTTTACAGCTAAGACTGACAGCATTTATTTATCAGCTATTTTGACCTTTACAAAGACAAGAAGATGCTAGTCAGTTGTTTGTCTACTAGAAATCTTTTGAACAGGCATATTCACATTGTCACAACTTAGTGTTCATTCTTGTAAAGTTAACCCTCTGGTGCTCTTCAGTCACTTTTGAACAAAATAGTTTTTCTGTTTTGATTTTTTTTAAAGTGAAAAATTCACAGATTCATTGGAATGTAACGGAACTTCATGACTTTTATGACATTTTGAATGTGCATTTTTTTTCACATTTTTAACAGATTTTTTGTGTAACAAAATACTTTGTCTGTATTCAGGTTTGACTGTAGCAATTATCATTCAAAAACTGAAGCTTTAAAAAAAAAAAAAATATATATATATATATATATATATATATATATATATATATATATATATATATTAGGGGTGTAACGATACGCGTATTCGTATTGAACCGTTCGGTACGACGCTTTCGGTTCGGTACGCGGTACGCATTATGTATACCGAACGGTTCGTTGGAGTAATTAATTATATTTGAAAAAAAAAAAAAAAGAGAGAGAGAGAAAGAAATATAATGATATGCGTTCAACAAGGTAGCCCAATAACCCAAACAACGTAACAGGCAACGCCCCTGACACTCCCGAAGAAGAAAAAAACACCATCTTATATGTTTATGTTAGGCTACTCATCAGGCGCTCGCTCACTCAGTACGCGCTGAAGGCTCGTTGCAAAATAGCCAATGCGTTTAACAGACTAGAAATGAGAAGATCCTCCAATAACCAACAGGTCTGGTGTTTGGGTGCACTTTGGATTCCCTTTAAGCTATAATGGTGATGGCAAGAGAGTGGTGGATAAAAAAAACAACGGTATGTCGCATCTGCAACATGACAGGGTACACCAGCGGGATTACAAAAAAAAAACAAAAAAAAAAAAACAGCGGAAATATCTGGGATATATGCGTCAGTACTATCTGGGAAAAGACAAAAAAAAGGAGAAACATGCACGCAGCAAACTATCCCTGCAGCATTTAGACACCAGTATTATAGCTTACAGGGAATCCAACCCAAACACCAGACCTGTTGGTTATTTTAGGATCTTATATTTCTGGTCTGTTAAATGCATTAGACATTTTGCAACGAGCCTTCAGCGCGTGCTGAGTGAGCGAGCGCCTTAGGGGCCGTTCACATATCGTGCCTAAAAACGCATGGAAAACGCTAAGCGCGTCTTTCTCCTCCTTTCCAAAGCGCTCGGGCAGAAGCGCTCATGAGGCGTCTGTCTTTGCTAAGCAACAATGACGTGCTCTCTCCATGAGACGCGGAAATTTCAGCGAAGGATAAATGGATTTGCAGCTCTAAAAATCGCTTGCAGTAGCTCTGCTACTGAATTTATTTCAAAATTGCAATCCATATACAACTATGATCAGCTGTTCCTTCATCTTGGCTGAGCTCTCAACCTTGTTACGGGAAAGGATGAAGCTGATTGGTTGGTTCTTGTCACATGACCCGCGGTGCGCTTGCGGCATTCTGAAAAGTTGAGATGTTTTTACATTTTGCTGTATCTAAAACGTATCGAACCGAACCGAACCGAACCGTGACATCAGTGTATCGTATCGAACCGAACCGTGAATTTTGTGAACCGTTACACCCCTAATATATATATATATATATATATATATATATATATATATATATATATATATATATATATATATATATATATATATATAAACCTTTAAAATAACGATGTCTTTGAGAATGTCTTAACATGTATCCAAACCAAGTATTTAGGTCTGACAACAATTAGATAATTTATAGGCCTTTTATATAGAGCTGAATCTATGTGCTAAACCATGGAATTGCAGTTGTTTTTCTTATTTTACTTCCACAAGATGACACAAATCTGGCTTAAAAATTAATAATTATAAAGGCATTGACTCTATTTTCACATGAAATATTGCATTAATTGAAAAGTAATATAATATTTTATATATTATATAATATACATTAGGTAGCTACTTCTGTGTACAACAGTGTGCACAAGCTAGATTAAATTGATTATTACATTTTAAATATGGTTATTTTTCTTTAAAAAAAAATGCATTGATTCACAACAGGAGGACTTTGTTCAGCCCCCCGTGCTGTGTGAGACACTTTTTATTAAGGATGGGAGCTTTAATTTTACTTCTTTTGGACTGATGAACTGAAACACCTGCTGAGTGGCATTAAACAGTTTGAAAGATCAAAGACAATTTTTTATATAACTCCGACTGGATTTGTCTGAAAGAAGAAAGTCATATACACCTTGGATTACTTAAGGGTGAGTAACTGATGGGTTAATTTTCTTTTTTGTGTGAACTAAACCTTTAAATATTACATGTACCCTAACTCACATCCATTATAATCATTACAGCTGTTTATACTGCAGATCTAGTGGAGTTAGCTGCTTGCCCTGTGGAGTAGCTTGGATTATATCTTGGTTCCTGGGCAGACTAGGAGTTGATCTTCAAGGAATTGATTTTAGAGACAATTCTTTTTTTTCCTGTGCGATTTAACATGTCTGGATATTTGTCCACACTTAGTCCAAATAATCTAATTGAAGGCTCCATGCATTCATTGACGGGTGACTTTAGTTTCACTGGAATTAATGTAAAGGCACTCTTTTGGAGCCATACAACTTCAGCTGGCACTGGTGAACCAAGCTTCTTCTTCAACTTGTAATGCTGACATGTCGCTCCACCCCTTCCCTTGTGGTCCAACCCATTTGTCCTGATATAATCTATTACAGTTCAGACAGTAAATACAATACCTCCTTCTCCCTTTCCTGTTCTTTGGCTCCTTACAGCTCAACCAAAAGCCTTAAGCCAGGCACTCTGAAACATATTTACCTCCCTAATTTGTCTCTAAATGTACCATGATTGATTCATACTAGATTATTCTTGTGTAAGGGCACATCTGAAAGGCCCTATAATGAGAGACGTAAATCCCTCCACAGCTGCAACTCGATCACAAGTGATAAACGAGACACATGCCAAGGGATGTGTGACAAGTATTGTGAAAAGGAACTGAGTGGGGATGGAAGTGCGAGAAAGAAACCTAATTTCTTTTCAAAGTGTGTTTTCCCTCTTGTCTTGTGGAGCTGGAATGAATGGGTCGGCCAGTCACTCCAGCAAGAGCTCAGGGTGACACAGAAATTGGTTTCTTACCTGGTGTTGGCAAGCTTTGAATTGAAAGAGCAAGGAATCGTCCCTGCGGAAAGCACGACTGTGACCCGTACTGGCCGTTTTTTTTTTTTTTTTTTTTTTTACAGATGAATTAAACAAACAAATGCATGCTTGGTTCACAGGAAGCCGGTTCAAACTGTGCCCAGTTAATGGCGAATTGCCCAGGGTTTTGTCTCGGCTTCATCAGACTGCCGTATCGATTTCTGCAGATGACTTCATCCAGGGATCAACAGTAGCCGGTGTCTTAGAGTGCTCTTTCACTGTATCCAGCTCCGTCATAATGTTCATCAATATTAAAAATGATATGCACTTAGACTGATGTTGTGCAATGCAACAATTAGACAGCTTAATCCCCATTACCAGACGTTCTGAATCTCTGAAATGCAAACATAAACAAATGCTCCTAAATCTTTTCTGATTGCATCTAGAATAATTGGAAACTATACCGCTTTATGAATGTGTCAAGAGTTTGAGTCATCTGATGAAAAAGTGGCAAAGCTGGTAGAACACTCCCTCACTGAAACTGCAACACTTAACGCATATTTAATGCAAACTGAAATATATGGCAAAAGAATATGAAGACTACATCAAAACAGCAGTCATCTACACCAGGGAACTTTTTGTCAGCTAAACACCTATGACCTAAATCAAAGGCTGTCAAACTTGAATAAGACTCATGGCCCCAGAGATGTGTTACTCCTGATGGATGGCCAGGCAGTTTGGAAAATAAATAAATAAATAAATCGTTTTTAAATAACATTTTAAATGCAAGTTTAAATCACAGAGAAAGAGGGGCAAATTGGAAAATAGAGTTTAGAGACCCTAGAGGTCTTCAAGGGAATACCTCAAGAGTCCACAGAAAATTGCTGAAAGAAAGTGGGAGGTGAGGGGAGTGAGAGTGTGGGGGTGTTGTCAACATTAACAAAATATGTTTAACATAATTACTTTTGCACATGTACCATATTTTAGGTCAGGGGTAAGCAATTCTGCTCCTGGAGTTTAGCTCCATCACTAATCAAACACGTCTATGATGCTCAAGTGTTTCTAGAGACTTTGGTTAAATTATTTATAATGTTTTTGAACAGGAATGGAGTTAAAACTGTCAGGACAGTGGACCTCCAGGACTTGAATTTCCCATTTTACTACATTCCATTGACAACTAAAGTGTATGTGGACGTGTATTTCCTTTCAAAATCTACTGCTTTCATTCTGAACGCACCACTATGACAATTTATCTTCTGTAGAAAGAAAAATATTTAAGAAAAAAAGAAAGAAAAGTAACATTAGTCAGACAAAGATTTAGCTGCTTGCCCAGAATGGTGTGTTTTGTTCATGAAAGTTCTATTTCATAACTTTGATGATAAATAAATTCCACTACACTATACAAAGACTTACCTTCCATTGGAGGCTCATTTATAAGAACAACTTCCTCTTTTACTCCTCTTTTTCTTTTTTCACTTAAAAAAGTGTTTTTGTGAGTATTTGTTTGAACATGGACACCTGTGTTGGTTGCAAAAATATGGGGGGCCTCAGTTTTTTAGATTTCAACACGTTATTACACATTTCTCCAGAGGTGGGTAGTAACGAGTTACATTTACTTCGTTACATTTACTTGAGTAATTTTTCGGGGTAACGAATACTTTTCTGAGTATATTTAAAGATGGGTACTTTATACTCTTACTTGAGTACATTTTTTGGGAAAAATCTGTACTTTTACTTCGTTACTGTGGGCGACGCCCCTCTCGTTACTTTATCTTAATGCAATAAATGCTTCAGTTTATTCAAAACGCGCCGTCTACTTTTCTCTGGACAATGAGCGATGCCCATTCGCGAATGATTCATTCTTTTGAGTCAACTCTGTTCAAAGGCTTGATCAAACCAGTCGGCAAACGAGTCAATTGGTTCATGAATCAGTTTGAATGAGTCGTTCAGTTCCATGCTGCACGCGCTGAGTGTCTGAAGCGGTTCACTCAGAGTTGTAACGTTTAAGAATATTAGCAGCGTTGAAAACGTGGCTATGGAACTGCACTGAATGAAAGCTAATCTGCAAAGGCTATTATTTGCTTGCGGTGGAGATCCTTATTAGATGAACGCGTGTGCTGTCTGCTGTTTAACAGGTAATAACTTGGGCTACATTCGATTACAGTACACGATACCACTGTGACATTAGTTTGTTGTACGTGTGTGGCTTATAACAGGTTGAATGCAGCTTCCAAAAGACAAAGAATAGCCAATTAAGATTTTATTAATTTTAATACAATCACACCAGTGCGAGTACGTTCAGCAAGTCATATCATCAGCTGCTAAATTCAGATCTGTGATCGCTTGCTGGCGCTGAGCCAGAGACAGACGCGTTTTTACAGCGCTGCGCATTAACCAATCACACACGGTTCTGTTGAGCTTTTGAATGCAATGGCCAATCAGAGGTGTTCCGATGAGTCATCGCTGAAATGCCGGTGCTTCCTTCACTCGCTCACTTACTGAATACCTCTTTCTGCCGAATTCTCTCGTCAGAAACAACAAAGTGCAGATGTGTGTACGAATCTATAATTAAGATATTGATTTCACAGTGTTAACAGTTTCAGTGATTTTAATGGTAGTTTCTGAGAGTGAATGAAATCTAGACTGTCAGTGAAAATTATGTTTAATGTAAATGTTATTTGCTCTCTTTCTGAACAATGAAAGATTAGTAGCAATATTTATATCACATTAACTTTCAATGTTAAATTCACATTTAAAATAAAGTCAGTCGTATTAAAAATATGTTATGGCATGATACCTATATTTGTTACTTAAATAAACAGACAGGGTTTTATAATAAATTACATAAATTGGATTAAAGGCTGATGAAATATATACATTTATACACACACACATACATTACTTACATTTTTTGTCTATATATCTATATAAAAAAGGCTCCGTATATATGACCCAAAGTAACTAGTAACTAACTACTTGAGTAGATTTTTTATCCGATACTCTTTTACTCTTACTCAAGTAACTATTCAAGACTAGTACTTTTACTTTTACTTGAGTAAATATTTCTAGAATTACTTTTACTTTTACTTGAGTAAAGTTTTTGGGTACTCTACCCACCTCTGCATTTCTCATATATCTAGTATTTACAATATTTGAAATCATGGAGTGAATTAGTAAATCGTGCTTTAAGTAGGAGCAGATTTAGGCATTTGACTTGGATTGTGTAAAAAAAAAAAAAAAGGTTTCTAAGGTTATGCATTTGCATTTCTAACAGCTGTGAATTGCTCTGACCTTCAGACGGCAGCAATAGAACGAGCACTTATTTTAGCTGTGCTACCTTTATTTGAGTAAAAATAAACTTTGTTTCCACTTAATTCTTTCTCTTGGTGGTGCTCAAAATGAGGAAAATCACTAAACAGTTTTAAATAAATACAGTGGTGTTACCAAATTGTGTTAATCCCAAAGGTTATAGTGTGTGTTCAGTTAAATTTGGTATTCATATTTCTATTACAATCTCACTAACTTTGTGCAGTTCCATCACATACCCCCGGTTGGGAAAACCTGATCCACCCATTTAAAACTGTCACACTTTCAAGTACATGATGAAAAGAACAAAAAGGGAGTAGGCATCGTAGCAAGGGTAATACCGCTCAGTAATCTTTGATAAGATGAAGCAGTAACCTGCTGTTCTGTGTGCACCAGTCTTGTACTTGCCCCCCCCCTCCCACCCCCCATCCCAGGGCAGGTTCCATATAGGTCCACATGAGAACCCTACTACACAGTCTGCATCTGAATATGAAAGCTGGACACATGTTCCCCACTGACCCCAGCAGGGGGTTCTTTAAGCACTCGCCGTAATTTCATATCCACTACCATTTTTGATCATTGTGGGATTCTTGCAAAAGACGAAAACAAGAGCCTCCAGTTGTGTTTCTGCCCAATACTCATAAACAGCAAATAAAGAAGCTTAGTGAACCTCCTATAGTGCTAAAATCTCATGAGAAACAAAAACACACACACTGCAACACATACAGTATAATTATGCACTGGAAACATTATGATTGAAATCGAGATTTCGAAGACATTGTAAGTTGTTTTTTTTCCTTCAGAAAACATGCTGCCACAGTGGGAGAGTATTGCTGTGCAGTTAAAGTTCACAAAGTTTGGAATTTCTTTTAGCATATTGCTATGTGGATTGCCAAACAGTGTTGGGGACAGTTACTTTTTAAAGTAATGCATGACAATATTGCGTTACTCCCTAAAAAAGTAGCTAATTATGGAAAGTAATGCGTTACATTCCTTTTTGTTACTTTGGCGTTACTTTTTAAATACAGTATGGGCTTGATTGTTTTTAATATTAGAAGTTCTGTTTATAGCAAATATAAAGGTCGTTTCACACCAAAAAAGTGTAATGAATAAACCTCAGGCTGAAGGATAAGTAAATTCACATCTGTATATTAGAACATAAGAGAAGAACATTCAACACTTTAGTATCTAAAGTCATTTTTGCTTATTAGGATGGTTGAACTAAATCACCAAAGGTCAGCAGCAAAGACATCACTTAAAAAATAGGATTAGATACATTCATGTTATTTAACATATATAATTTTTGCAGGTTTGCATCATATTCTGTTTTAATTAATAAAACAATATACGGTAGGTTTGAAATGACAGTGATGACGCTTTTTGGCCAGTATACTTCATAACTATATTAATTTCTAGTCTTGATAATGGTACACACACTCACACAAACTCATATACATGCAAGCCCATCTGTTGGAATGACTTATTCCTGCAATCCTGTCTAAGATCTGTTCCAGCTCAGGAGAGATTGATTAATACTGCTCATAAATCCACAAAGTGCTGACTGCAGATCCCCACAGCTGCTGCCAGAAACACGTGCCTTCCACGCTTATCATCAAGATGCGTGTTTGGGAAAAGTTAATGAATATGTCGTTAGGAAGCGCTAGTGATTGATGCGAGTATAACAAACACATTGGGGTGTACTGCTTTTATAGTTTGCTCTGTTGATTCTGTACTGGTTCTCACCAGCTCAGAATCTTGGCTTCCTAAATTGCAGTCAATATGCAAATAGGAAATTTTCGTCAGGTTTTTTAAATGAATGTGACATATTTAGAAATGCATGACAAGAGTTAGATTTAAAGAAGTTCTGTAAACAAAAGACAATCATTTTTAAATTCCATCTCGTGTGTGTGTGTGGGTGTCTGTGTGTTGTAAACGTGTCTTGCACCTACAAAATAATGTAAAAATACCCATCTTAATTTATGTAGTATATATATATATATATTTTTTTTTTTTTTGCATTTACACACTTGGCAGAGACTTCTATGCAAAGCGACTTATATTGCATTCAAGGTACACATTTTTCAGTTCATGCATTCCCTGGGAAACAAACCCATGACCTTGCAATTGTTAGTCTTTGTCCTGTTTAAACTACAGGAATGCTTTTTCATGCAATTATAATGAATACGATTTAAGGTTTCATGATGCAGTGGTTTCAAACTTTCATATGAGAATGAATCATTCCTTTGATTTAGATGTTGATCCAGTTAACTGAAGAGATTTGATCATGAATCAGAATGATCCATTTCTTAAAGAAATGGTTGCAGTGGTTAAAAGCTCACTGTAAGTTAAGATTTGCAGTAAATAACAAATTAAACTTCAAGACTTCAGAAGACTTGGGATATATCAATGCTGAAAGTTATAAGGTACTGTACACTTTTTTTTGTTTTCTTTTTGAAGCTTTGAAGCATCGGTCCACATTCTTTCTTATTCCATTTCTTCCTTTTGTGTTCTACTAACAAAAAATAAGTACATCACATAAAAACTGCTGATTTATTATTATTATTATTATTATTTGACATGAATGTTTAATTTCTGTACCTAAACACCCACACATTAAACATTGAAGCATTTTTTTTTCTATTTATTTATGTGTCCTATAGCTTGTAATTTGTTCTCAATTTAATTCTATTTACTGGCTGTTCATTTGTCTTGAATAATGTTTAACTTCATATATGTGAGGGGAGTAGGTTTTGCTGTGGCATCAAAAATAACCAAATAAAAATTTGAGGATATTAAACATGAAATGGTATCTACAGTTTTGGTTCCATATAAGCTTATTAATTATAATACAACATAATATGGGTTAAAAACAACAACAACAACAAAAAAAAACAACCTTTTTTTTTTATTTTATTTTTATTTTTTAATTTTATTTTTCTATTTGTTATGTAGGACCACTGAATTATTGAAAATTAATTCACACCAATGGTGTTACAGCCACTCTGCGTCATGTTATAGCCACATTCTCACCTTGGGGTGTGCATTAATTTTCAATAATTCAACAGCCTGCCATCCATTATTCCTTAAATAATTTATTTTGTGTTTCACAGGAGAAAAAAAAAAAAAAAAAAGGTGGGTATTTTATGACAGAATTTCCAGTCCAGACCTGATTGAACTTGAGATATATGTGACACACACACACATTCTGTGAATTTATGTTTTAATTTGTGTTGTAAACAGACCTGAGAACATGGCTGTTTAATCTCTCTCTCTCTCTTTGAAGAGATTCATGTCTCCAAATGAAGGTGGTGTATTTGTGAACCTCAGTGAGCCACAGCTGTTCAAGCAGCGACCAGATTAACTCGTTCTCTGACTACTGATGGTTTCCATTAGGAATCTAGAAGCCACGACTTTGTCATCAGTCTTTATTAGTTTTGGTTGCTGATTTTTCCCCACGAGTCTGAAAAGAGAAGTCCGTTGATGTTCTGACACGGTTGATGTCATCAGGCAGGATGGGAGATTAATCAAACTGCAAACATTTGTAGTTCCTCTCAACACATCGGATTAGTTCTAGTAATTCAAACATTCTTATGTTATATCATGTTTTCCGTTCAAATAAATATCTCCTGTATAATTTAATGATTAGCCCACTTGTCTAACACTGAAAAAAAAAAAAAAAAAAACCTGCTTAGAAACAAATACAAATCCATTTTTTTTTTTTTTTTTTTGCATTCGAAAGACAAGAGCTGAGGTGGTTCTTATCCCATGTAATTTCCCTAAAAATCTTTCAAGTATCTTAATGTAAATACACACTTTATCTTATAGGTAACCGCAAGTCAAAAGGAAGTAATAAGCAGTTCTTAAGAGATTTGGAGACTACCTGTGTCTGAAGGTTAAGGCTGTGCACCTCTTTCCCACAGGAAGGCAACAGCTCTGTCAGTTGCCTTGGCATCCATAAAGCCAACTACCTGCTAAGTCAGCATCCTAACTTAAATGAAACCTTGCAAAATGAAACCTTCCTTGTGAATGATTCAAACACTCTAAAGGAAGCAACTATACAAATTCAGACTCACAACTGTTTAATTTACCTGTCAGGCGCCCTGGCAGACGTGTTTGCTGGTTAATGCTCCTTCCTCAGTGCATAACTTGTGTTTTACGTTTATATCCTTATTTGTAAAAGTTATCAAATTCTTTAAGTATTGCTATTTTTTTTCACAACCAGCACAGACTATAAAGTGAGAGCAGGAATGTTGAGTATGTTGCCCCTGTACTGACTTAAAATGCCACAGCACATGTAACACAAGCAACAGTATTTTCATAAGAGCATTAACTAGGAATATGGTATAGATACAGCCTAACATAATATGTTCAAATGAATGAAAAGCTCCATTTTATAAATTTTTAATTTAGTGATTTTAACAGTTTTGCTTTAGAAATAAAATTTTTCCCTTTTTCCATTAATGCACAGCATTTAGTCTAGGATACATTCAAGTTTATATATATATATATATATATATATATATATATATATATATATATATATATATATATATATATATATATATATATTAGTGGTGGGCCGTTATCGCCGTTAACATGCTGCGTTAACGCGAGACTATTATTGGGCGATAAAAAAAATATTGCCATTAATCTATTCTCAAAGTTGGATTGGGAGCTGGGTCTAAACTAAGCAAGCTATGATGACTTTCACCTTGATATTTTATATAACCGGCTGACTGAGGCCAGCCTAACGGACAGCGAACTCTCTTCTGCGAAGTTCTCCTCGAAGTCCCTCCTGCACCGGAACGAACAAATACAAATCGCAGTTTGAAACAAACAACAAGATATGAAAAGCCCGAATCAGTACTCGCGGTGTTCTGGTGTTCAGGGCTCACGTTGAGAAAGGCGTCTGGAGACGCAAAAAAATAAGCGTTTTCAAGTGTTTTGATCAAAACACTTGAACATCGAATTTGCTTATTTTTGCTCTAGTGCCGACAAATACATAAGAATAATGTCAAAATATCCACCTTGGAAATTATGCTCGAAAAAACAGTCAGCTATTTCTTAAGTGAAAGTAAACAGTTGAGAAAAAAAAATGGGATGTGTATAATATTGGATGCGTTCATCTTCTCTTAAAGTGACTGCGCCTAATTTAGCGACTGGCTGCTGTAATGTTAATCCAAGAAAATGAAAATGAAAATCACTCACTGCTCTTGACTACTTTGTAGTTTTAACAGTCAAACCAAAAATTATTCAGACACCAGATTTATATATATATATATATATATATATATATATATATATATATATATATATATATATATATATATATATATCAAAACTGTAATGTGAGAAATGTTGAAGGTGTCTGAATAAATGTAGGTTTCATTGTATATTTCATTTCTACATTGAAGACTATCCAGTGCTTTTTTACATTTAATTATTTAGTTTCTTTACCTTGACACCTACAAACTTGAAAAAACCTTAAACATTGTGTAAATAGCACAAATAAATAAAAATAAACGAACATACAAATTAGACAATTTCAAACAGGGCCCACTGGTACAACCTTCACCAGGTCCCCGCTTGTGCAATGTGGAATTAGTTTACAGCTTTTTCAAGCAGTTTGTGATGCATTTTGGAAACAGGAGATGTACATTTCTAATGCACCATCTAGCTTGATAAACCCCTTCTCAAAGACTTACTGTTTGTCAATTTATTTGGGTAACACACATATTCTGAATGCCGTCGGCAGAATTCGAATGAGCCATTGTAATATAGATTAATCTCAAGATCACGGTGAGATTAATCTAGATTAAAAAAAATAATCTATGCCCACCTCTAATATATATATATATACATAACATATATGCATACACACACACACACACATCCACAGAGAGAGGGAGAGTGAAATAAATACTAATGAACATATCATTTGATTGTCAAAAAATAATCTTTGGTTGCAGCCCTACTGATATTGATACTGATACTGACAGCCAAACGATACATTAATTTAGCAATATTCATAAAAAAAAAAAAAAAAAAAAAAAAAAAAAACACATTGTATCAACTTTTATTCACTATCTTGGAAAGATAGTTTTGCAGTGCGTTTGGGGACTTTTTTTTTTTTTTTTTTTTTTTTTTTTCTGTAGAAGGATACATGTGATGCTGCCGCAGTATTTGGTCAGAATAAAGTATCTCATAAGGACATCTGTCTGGCTCAGGGGAAGCCTGTGATGCTTTGAAATGCCGTCTATAAAGGCAGCTCACTACATTTTGGAAAGGAGCCAATGTGTCGCAATGGTACATCTTGTTCCTATTTAGATGTTTAATTGAGCTACTGAGGAACAAGACAACGTGATGTGGGGGTGTGTGGTGTTACCCTCTCATTAAAAATCACTTACATTCACTTAGCTGTACATTTAGCTGGATATGCACTTTAGGTTACATACTCCATTGACTCTGAAGGCCATCATGGGGAAAGAGAAATGCTTGATCATCCTCCAAATTGTCTTGAATTTCTAAATGTTCAGAGCAATATGAAGTGTACAGAAAACAGGTTTGCATATTACCACTACTGACCCAGTTTCTCAAAAAAAGCTAAATGAACCAGCAGTGTCTGTTTGGAATAAGACCTACTTCACTCACTCAACAAATTGGATAATGATCAATTGAAATAGCTCTATTTAAAAGCAATTAAAAGAATAGTTCTGGCAAAGAAAATATCATGTTGTCTATGTATATTGTACTAAACCTGCATTACTGTTTCCTTGCTGGTTTTAATTTATTTATTAATTAATTTATTTATTTTTTGGCAGACACTTCTATACAAAGCGACTTTTATTGCATTCAAGGTACACATTTTTCATTTCATGCATTCCCTGGGAAACAAACTCATGACCTTGCAATTGTTGGTGTTTGTTTGTCCTGTTTAAACTACAGGAATGCTTTTTCATGCAATTATAATGAATACGATTTAAAGTTTCATGATGTAGTGGTTTCAAACTTTCATTTGAGAATGAATCATTCCTTTGATTTAGATGTTGATCCAGACTGATCCATTTCTTAAAGAAATGGTTGCAGTGGTTAACAGCTCACTGGAAGTTTTGCAGTAAATAACAGATTAAACTTCAAGACTTCAGAAGACTTGGAATATATCAATGCTATTGTACACTTTGTTTTCATTTTATTTTTGAAGCTTTGAAGCCTCAGTCCACATTCTTTCTCAGATTCCATTTCTTCCTTTTGTGTTCTACTCTACATCCCATAAAAAACTGCTGATTTTTTATTATTATTATTATTTTACATATTTGGACAAGCAAACAATTTTATCCTCTTTGAAACAGCTACAAGAGATGTGAGTTTCTTCTGCAGAAATAATAAGCTCAGTAGCTTAGTAGCTATTGTCCCCTTTAACAGATTTTATTTTATTTATTTTTTTTTATTTTTTTTTTTGCAAATTTTTTGAGGCTTCTTCTTGTATGTACTTCCCATTTCAACCCCCCTCCCCCAACAACCTTTCAAATCTGGGCTTTGACTTGGCCATTCCATAACTCTCAGTTTCTTCTTTTTGGGCCATACTTTGGTGGATTTGCTAGCATGCTAAGGATTGTTAAAGGTCCATGTTTTGTTCAACTTCAACTTTTGGACAGATGGCCTCACATTATCTTCATGCATTCGTTGATATGCAGAATTCATAGTTGAATCAATCATTGCAACCTTTCCAGTCCATGAGGCAGCAAAGCAACCTAAAATCTAAATATTGCGATCACAGTTGGTATAAGGATCTTTTCCTGAAACGTTGGCCAAACATGTTTGCTGTTATCATGGCCAAACAACTTTATCTTTGATTTTTCTGTGCAAAGCACATTACTGCAAAAAGTGTATATGCTTATTGGCAAACTGTAGTCTTGCTATAATGTTCAGCAGCAAAGGCTTTTTTCCAGTCATGTTTCCAATACAGGTCAAATTTGTGCAATCTCCTTCTGACTTTTGGAAGGCTTAGTAGAAGTTCCTGTGATAAAAATTTCTACCAGGCAGTCTGCACTTGGGCTGAATTTAATGGGAAGACCAGTCTTGGACAAATTGGCAGTTGTTGTTTTAAATCTGCACCACTTAAATGTAAGGATGTACTTATTTTTCACTGTGACTGGTCTTTTTTTTTATATATAACAAAATGTCCATTAAATGTGCCATTTGAAAGAGTGTATCAGCTTTGTTAAGATTACTGTTTTCTATGGGTTGTACTGTATTTTCATGACTGTATGAAAACATACATGCTTTGACATAAATTAAATTAACATGGCACTATGTCACCGAGTCATTCCTTTTGCCCATCATCTGTACCATTTGCTTGTCATCAGTATTCAAAGAGCACATTTTCTTTCTTTTTATTCAATGATGTTCTGAATCAAACACGGAATCAAATTTGACATTTTGTGGGTTTTCATCTGAATTGCTAGATCTTGAATTAGCTTTCACATTTTCACTGTGTCAAGTTATATCTTTCACAACATTGCAGCTAACACAGCCTTGTCAGGCATTGCATTTATAGTGGGAACATAGAAATGTCATCATGGAATGAGCCAATGAGTTTTAAAACATTTACAAACCTACCATCCCTTAAAAGTAGAACAACAGTGTAAAATAATAACATACTGTATTGGCAAAGTTCAGCGTAATTTTACCAAGTAGGGCATGTCCTTTTATCAACAACCTTGTTGCTCTTGGAACAATGTTCTTTACGACCAATCAGAAGTTAGGGTCGGGGTTAGGATTATGTATGTTTGATAGGATTGTCGTTGCAGGACTAGCAAAAAGATCTTATTTAGGGAACATGTACTATCCTTCAGAATTCAGGTCACAATCCTCTGGATCAGGATTATTTACTCATTTTACTAAAACGAGTTAAAAGTTGAAAGATATAAATTGCTCTGTACAAAAACCTAATGAGCTGCTGAAACATTTTATTTATTTATTTATTTATTTATTTATTTTGTGGAGAAAACAATCCAATGCACTGCAACAAACTCCATGAAAAAAAAAAAAAAAATGCATGAAGATGAAGTAACATAAATGTCTATAAATAGAATTCAGAGGTTTAAAACAATGCTAAATCTAACTAAAACATTTTTAAAAAGTATATATTTGTTTTATGTTTGTTGATAGAATAATAAATAAATAAAAAACATACTGGGCTACTCGTTTTCTTTTGGAAATGATTTCACATGTCATAATAATGCTTTATTCAAAGTAAAAGTCACCTTTATTTATATAGTGCTTTAAACAAAATACATTGCGTCAAAGCACTGAACAACATTCATTTGGAAAACAGTGTCTCAATAATGCAAAATGATAGTTAAAGGCAGTTCATCATTGAATTTAGTTATGTCATCTCTGTTCAGCTAAATAGTGTCTGTGCATTTATTTGCAATCAAATCAATGATATCGCTGTAGATGAAGTGACCCCAACTAAGCAAGCCAGAGGCGACAGCGGCAAGGAACCGAAACTCCATCTGTGACTGAATGGAGAAAAAAACCAGTTCTCTTCTGACCAGACGAAACCAGTAGTTCAATTCCAGGCTGCAGCAAAGTCAGATTGTGCAGAAGAATCATCTGTTTCCTGTGATCTTGTCCTGATGGTCCTCTGAGACAAGGTCTCTACAGGGGATCTGTATCTGGGGCTCGTTGTCCTGGTCTCCGCTGTCTTTCAGAGCTGTAGAGCTCCCTTCTAGGTGCTGATCCACCATCTGGTCTGGATATGTACTGGATCCGGGCGACTGCAGTGACCCTCTGATCTGGATACAGACTGGATCTGGTGGCTACGGTGACCTCGGAACAAGAGAGAAACAGACTAATATTAGCGTAGATGCCATTCTTCTAATGATGTAAAGTACATAGGGTGTTATGGGAAGTGTTTCCGGTTCCGGTTTACCTAATTAATGCAGCCTAAAAATCCTTTAACCGATTTGGATATTAAAAGCATATTAGTATGTTATGTGTATGCCAGGTTAAAGAGATAGGTCTTTAATCTAGATTTAAACTGCAAGAGTGTGTCTGCCTCCCGAACAATGTTAGGTAGGTTATTCCAGAGTTTAGGCGCCAAATAGGAAAAGTTGATTTTGATATTCTAGGTATTATCAAATTGCCTGAGTTTTGAGAACGTAGCGGACGTAGAGGAGTATAATGTAAAAGGAGCTCATTTAAATACTGAGGTGCTAAACCATTCAGGGCTTTATAGGTAATAAGCAATATTTTAAAATCTATACGATGTTTGATAGGGAGCCAGTGCAGCGGTGAAAGGACCGGGCTAATATGGTCATACTTCCTGGTTCTAGTAAGAACTCTTGCTGCTGCATTTTGGACTAGCTGTAGTTTGTTTACCAAGCGTGCAGAACAACCACCCAGTAAAGCATTACAATACTCTAACCTTCAGGTCATAAATGCATGGATTAACATTTCTGCATTTGACATTGAGAGCATAGGCCGTAATATAGATATATTTTTGAGATGGAAAAATGCAGTTTTATAAATGCAAAAAACGTTGTTTTCTAAGGAAAGATTGCAATCAAATAGCACACCTAGGTTCCTAACTGATGACGAAGAATTGACAGAGCAACCATCAAGTATTAGACAGTGTTGTAGGTTATTACAAGCTGAGTTTTTAGGCCCTATAATTAACACCTCTGTTTTTTTTTTCTGAATTTAGCAGTAAGAAATTACTCGTCATCCAGTTTTTTATATAGACTATGCATTCCATTAGTTTTTCAAATTGGTGTGTTTCACCAGGCCGAGATGCAATGCTGGTCCTGACTCATGATTCCATGTTCCCTGTTTTCATGTGTTTAGCGATTCAGTGAGTTATTAATTTGTCTCCATATACAGATAATTCACCAGAAATTATAATTCTGTCTTCATTTACTCAATGTACTGTCATTCCAAACCCATAATACTTTGGTTAATCTTCAAAATACACATTAATATATGTTACTGAAGCTTAAATTAAACCTGTTCATCATATAAAGCAAATCTCTTCACATGATTTGGATTAAACCACTTAATTCATTTTACAATGCATTTTCGGAAGGATCAAAAACCACTCAGGTTTTATTAAAGTATCTTAATTTGTGTTTCTAAGATTAACCAAAGGCTTAAGGGTTTGGAACTGCATGAGGGTGAGCAAATGGTGAGAGAATTATCATTTGGGTAAACTATCCCTTTAATACAGAATGAGCAACAATACCACAAGTACTGTATATTCAGAAGAGTGAAATGACTGACCACAGTCTCTTCTCACATATCTACTGGCCAATAAGATGTAACTGCATAGAAAGCTGTTTCATAGAATAAAAGCAATCAAAACTAGAATGGTATTGAAATGATTGATTTCCTCATCTTTATACGAGTTCAAGGCTGCAGTCAAAGAGCAAGGCTCTTGCTTTTATTCAAACACACTGCGTCAGAACACAATTAAACAAGCGTTGAATGATGGCCACATTAATAAAGGTTTTATGTTAATTTTACACTACTATCCAAATGCAAATGTTATTTTTATTGTAATACAAAGCCATGCACAGTAAATACTCTAAAATGTCACTCTCATTAAAAGCAAATAATTTCCTACAGTCGTTATAGCAACCCCGCCACGACAAGGGAATAAATAGCAAAACATCATAAAGACTAAGCGGTAATCCATGTGGAATATGATATACCTCGCTTTCCCTTGACAGTATGTGTTTTAAGTATCCCACACAGAACAGAATATCCTGTGAAGGAAGCGTTTGTGATATAGACCAAATTAGAGCCATCGCTTGTGTGTGCACCAATGTGCAGCCATCTCGTTACAAGACAGTTTAATTACATGGTAGCGCGGAGGGGGCCATCAGTCCGGTTCAGTTCAGCCAAGCCCTGACGTGACTGAGGGTGACTTTGAGAAGATTGGCCAGCACAGCATGGCCTCATGCAATATAAACATTCAAAACCCAATGTGAACTATGCATCTGAGAGATCTCTCTGAACTTTAGCCTTCCTGCATGAAAAATATGGCTGGAAAGTGATGGGGAATAATTACAGACACCACTGCTGAACATCTCGCAGCATGGGCCACGGAAATTACATTTGAAGTTGGTACAGTCAGTCAATTTACTTTAATTGCATAAATATAGTTTCAGGTGTTTTCTTTATAACCTTTAAATAAAAGAAAATTTAACTGACAACTTCAGTTAGCTGGATAAACCCAGCAGCCACAGCAGAACTTTGTAATGAAGACATTGTAGAATCACTACTACTGTTAAATTATACAGTAGTGCACTTTGCATATAAGTGATCAGTTTGTGCAGAGGTCATGAGCGATACTTCAAACTCTGCGGCTTGCTGGGGAAGGTGTGATATTACTTCCCTCAGTGATCAGATATATGCTTTCCCTTAAAATGGGTGAATTTTTTTTTCCATAAACTGTACTATAAGCCATCCACACAGGGCTCGTTGTGTTGAAAATAAATGACACCTAAATGTACTTGAAGACAGTACACTTTCATTACTGAATTCACTTTTACAAAGTGTTTTACTCTTATCTTTATGTGTTGGCTAGCACACTAAAGAAAAACTGAAGTGTAATTATAACGCTGATATTACGTTAAAGGTAATATTTTTTATGTCTAAATGTCTTCATTGCTAATGTGTAATTACAAATATATATATATATATATATATATATATATATATATATATATATATATATATATATATATATATATACATATATATATATATATATATAACATAAATGTGTAGTACTGCAGTACAATTTAACCATATTTGAAAGACAACAGAGCAATTCTGAAATGACATGCAAAGATGCACTTACAGTAAACGGGTAAAAAGTACTTTGAATTCAAATAACTCCATTTCATATATATGTTAACTATAATGGATTTTCTTTTAATAAAAAAAAAAAAAAAAAAAAAATCTGAATGTACTCCTACCAAACTTTATTTATTTATTTATGTATTTATTTGTTTGTATTATTATTATTATTATTATTTATTCATTCATTCATTCATTCATTCATTCATTCGTTTATGGTCACACTTTATTTTAGGGTCCAAATCTCAATATTAACTAACCATTAACTATGACTTTTGCCTCAATTAACTCCTTATTTGCTGCTTATTAATAGTTTGTTAAGTTTAGGGTATTGGGTAGGATTATAAATGTCATGCATTATATGTACTTTGTAAGCACTAATAAAAAGCCAATATGTTCATAATACAAATGCTAATAAGCAACTACTTATTAGTGTGAATTGGACCCTACACTAAAGTGTAAGCTTATTTATTTATTTATGTATTTATTTATTTATTTATTTATTTATTTATTTATTCTTTTTGAAAAAAAAAAAATAAAAAAAATAATGCACTTTATACTGGTTGTGAGTTTTACACAAGAGCCATACATATTATCTTCAGAAAATGTTCTAATCTCATTTTCTCTTTTTCTTTCAGTCACTCTCTCTGTATCAGACTGCACTGTGGGTTTCTTTATGGGGCTCAAAGGGAATTATTCACAGTCTCCTCGGGCTTTGACAAGGTCGTCCGCTGCACCCCCCCCCCCCCCCACACACACACACAGACACACTCCTGGCTTCTGTTCTGAACCATAATTGATTAGGTTAAGCAGCAAGAGAGAGAAGGTCAACTCCACAGCGTCTGAGCTGAACAGGAACTCATACACAGACAGAGACACAGATGCGCTCATGCTCTCCACTGGCCCCAGACACACCGAGAGCCAGGCTCACAGGTATGTCTTAATCCAACATCTGCTTACATGCTCAAAGGTAACAAAGTTTTTTTTTTTTTTTTTCTAAACCACAGTTTTGTAAGCGAGAATAAATAATCAGTGTCTTGCATATCTGATAAATATATAAAACATCAAGATTTGAAACCTGCATACTCAAAACACAAAACAACAACAATAAAACTTATTATTTACATACTACTAAAGACTACATCTCGACTGGTTTAAAATATTGGCCACACTTTCTTTCTAAGATCCAATTCTCGCCGTTAACAAACTATTATAATATTAACAATATGTTATTATTAGGCATGCTAATAAGCCCCTAGTTAATAGTGAGAACTGGTCCCTATACTAAAATGTTACCATAATATTTTGTGCTGTCCTCTAATGCATTGAGATTTCAAAACATTCATCAACATTAATCATTAGAGATTTACTTTCAATAAATCTCCTAATTCTTTCTTTCTTTCCTGTTTTTTTTTTTTTTTTTTTTTTTTTTTCTGATTCCTGGTTCTTTGAATTGATTCCGCATTGTTGTTTTTGAAACTCTCTCTCTCTCTCTATCTCTCTCTATCTCTCTCTCTCTCTCTCTCTCTCTCTCTCTCTCTCTCTCGTAATAATCTATTGATATAAACCCCTCCCTCCTTTTAAACTTCATTAGTATTGATTGATTATCAGCATGTAATTTCTCTTTATGTAATGCAAAGTGGTGCTCAAACTGTCTATTCTGAACAACACAAGCCAACACAGTATTTTTCTATTTAAGCTAAATCGTGGAGTTTATAAGACTAATTTATTCATTCGGTAGCACTTTATTTTACAGTCCTATTCCTCATGTACATACTATGTACTTCTTATAGTAATTACAATAACTATGTAACAACCAGGTACTAACCCTGAACCTACCCCTAAACCTAACCCTACCCCATGTAGTTACCTTACATTACCAGAACTTTCTTAGATATTTATATATAATCTGGAAGCTGAATAAATAAGCTTACCATTGATGCATGGTTTATTAGGATCAGATACCATTTGGCCGACATACAACTATTGAACATCTGGAATCTGAAATCAATATACTAAGAAAATTGCCTTTGAAGTTGTCCAAATTAGTTCTTAGTAATGCAAATTACTAATCAAAAATTAAGTTTTGATATATTTATTGTTGGAAATATATTCATGAAACATGGTCTTTTTTTTGGCATAAAATAAACTATTTCTAGAAATATAACCCAGCGACTTAAGACTGTTTTTTGTGGTCCAGGTCCATATATATATATATATACTAGTATGGTTTTCATAGCATAGTCAGTGTTGATTCAGTGCTTTGAAGAAGGCACATTTACAGTATCAATAGAAATCCTCATTAAGTGTTTGCAAGTCTTCAGAATTCCAAACAGCTTGACATGAGTCATTTGAGCTGCACGGTTGCCTGGGAGCAAGCTTGACTTCATTAGCAGGCCAAAGCAAATTGAACATGAAGGACAAGAAACAGTGAGAGGGAGGAAAGCTAAACTAAGTGCAATGAATTCTGGGAGAAGAGCAGGGTGCCACCACAGAGGAAATCACAAGAGCAGTGAAGTGATACCATATTCTGCTTCTGTGCAGCTTGAAATATCAGATGTGTGACATGACTCCCAGGATGGGATCTGTAAATTCACTTGACCCTGGCTTCATTTCCTGTATCAAACATGATTTGTTTTCTTTATAGCTCAAAGAAAATGAATGACACACTTCAAACAAAGTTTGATCTATCTATCTATCTATCTATCTATCTATCTATCTATCTATCTATCTATCTATCTATCTATCTATCTATCTATGTAAATTACATTGAAACAATGATGAAATTATTTTAAGAAATTATTATTATTATTATTATTATTAGCTTTTTTGAAGCACTATCAGGTGTAATTCTAATCAGGTGTAATAATAAATCTCTAAAGATAACTCTGATAGGATTGGTATTGCACCTGCCCTTTTGGAGAGGATACAATATATATATATATATATATATATATATATATATATATATATATATATATATATATATATATATATATATATATATATATATATATATATATATATACACACACCAACTTGGTTTAAACAGAATTACCATTCAAACTAAATAATAGAAAATGATGAAATGCCATTTGTTTTCATATGGATTGATTTCCTCCAGCTTTAATCAATAAACACTCTGAATTGAACCACCTGACGTGTGTTATTTATTTATTTCATTTTTTTTTTCTAAAATGGCTGAGCAGCAAAGCAAACAGGAAATGACAGGTAGTATGTCACAACCATCAATGTGAGCAAAACAATTGGATATTGATTGAAACACTTGCTTCTGCACATTTTTCTCCAGTTTTTAATGGCTGTCCAATTGATATAGATTTCTGTCAAGGTCAGCGTGGCATTGCACAGGGTCATGAAACTCATACGGCAGAGATGGTTCAAATAAATTGTTTAAATTATAACATATATCAAATAAAGTTAGAATATTCAAGCTTTCAAAATTGGCTCTTTTGAAGTAAAATGTATTGTAGTTTCCAGCTGAAATGAACATTAGAGGTAGTAAAATGACATCCGCTGCTTTTATTCCTGTTCACACAAATTGTCATTACAGGGCAAATTATTGATTTCATTTTCATTAAATTACTTGCATGATCCTGTAAACATGATTGCACAAAGTTATGATCTCAAAACTATTTTACCATAGTGTAGTAGCTAGTGAACTAATACATTTTGAAGTTTGCAGCACATAACTCCCATATGTATGGCTTTATAAATGTAGTAAACTTGCTTGGTAGCTCACCTAGCTCACTCCAGTGCACTCGCAATGCTAAAATGACATGCTTGCTTAGGCTAATGTGTTTTTATCTCATGTTTTCTTTTGTTAACACTAACTATTTTATTTTAATTTTTCGTGTCACCAAACGCATTTTATTTACAAACAATAGAGTTATGTCCAACAACCAAGCTGAAATGTATATATAATTTGTCGCAACTTCTTTATATCTATATTGAAGTTATATGCGCTACTAACAGCAATGACATGGTTCTGATTCCGAGGAAATGCATTAAAGACCTATACCCTGAATCCAATGTACCATAAGTCATTTTTGATAAAAGCACCTGCCAGGTGCATAAAATGTAATATTAATGAAACTGTCATATGGAAAATAGCTGCATGCATATTCTTCTGAAAGAATGCCATATAGGTTTGCAATGACACGAGGGTGGGTAAATGATGACAGAATTTTCATTTTTAGGTGAACCAGGTACTTTAATGTCTCTGACATCCTTGTGTCCCAAATCTATTGTTAGCCTCCGAAGGGTCTGATGGCCTGTCAGTAAGGTGGAAAAACCTACCGAGGAATATATAATAAAATATAAAAGCTGTTCATGTGAAGAAAGAGACCTATTTATTTCTCAACCCATGATGACACGGAGGCAGTCGTGGATGGCAAGAATGAACCCGGTCATGGAACTAAATTGAGGCTGATTCCATGCTTTGATGAGACCACAGCGAGGTCAGCGTCCATATGTGCGAGAATGTTAGAGAAAATGGAGGCTGGATGGAGTTGCATTGCTGCAGGGTCATGTCCAGGAAGGATGTGGCACGCCAGTAATGTACGGCTGAAAATGCTGACGAGCTACATGAGGTACATCTATGGACATGCAAAAAGAAAGAGAAATGGAGGGATGGTTCAGTCACGGGGGCCCCAGAGCAGAGATATAATGAATCCACAATGCTGGAGGAGAGAATGACCATTGACGCCTCAGCCACAGAAGATGTATGCGGCGGCATCTCATTTTGACTCCGTCTTTCAGGATACGCCATTTGCACGGTGTCCCACTCATTATTTTTTAGGTTCCCAAAGGGGCACATGGAGGCAAGGATAATAACAAATTTCAGTGTGTTTTGTGGTGTCGTGGCCGAAATAATTTCTTGTGATGTCCTTGACCCAGTAGCCAGGGTGGTAAATTTGACCCAAGGCATCTGACAGTAGAACTGAAATCATCAGATTTATTTGTGTACTGTGCTGTTTTTCTCCACCAGCGGTCTCTAGGATGATAGCCTTTAAACCATTTCAATCAGGCCTGTTTTATCTTGTAATGTTGCGTAACAGGCCATGATGCCCCTTTTAGCTGAAATGAACCTTCACAGTGGATTGAAGCACCAAAACAGATGGATGCTTCATACCAAGTTCATTTAAAGGTGAAGCATGTCACATGAGATTAAAATATATATTTGAACCTATTCTCTTCCAGTTTAATGCGCAAAGTCAACTACTGTATAAGTAGACTGACTTCTCTTTGGCACTTTCAATTTTTTTTTTTTTTTTTGAACGCCCCGATATAGCAACTTCTGTCCCAGTGGCGCAGGTTTGTAGCAGAACTGCCTGTAATAAGCTGTCTAGCAGGGGATACAGTGCAACAGTAGTATTTTGGCACTAAAATCCAATAACTTTCTCCATAGAGAAATTTATGTTTTTCAATAATGTATAAAGTTTTTGAGACAGACCTACCATTAGCACCAAGGTTGCTAAAGGATTATATTGTATATGCTTCTGTAGAAACTACAAGCCAAACAGTAGAGCATGACCAAAGTCATAGATATGATTCCCAGAAAACTGATAAAATGCAAATGTGTGCCGTGAATCGTTAAATAGCTTTGGATTAAAGTTTCTGCCAAATGCATAAATGTAATGTAAAATGTAATTATGAATGATGTACTACACAATCTTCCTGCAATCATTAAAGATGATTCACCAGTGTATTGCTGTTAAAATAACATACACAGTCCTTGAGAAAAAAACAAAAAAAACAAAAAAATATATATATATTATTATATATACATTAGTTATTTCAAAAACCTCATGTTGCCTCATGTTGCATCCAAGTTAAGACTGCCATCTGTTTAGACACTGCCTTTAAGAAAGTCAAAAGGCAAAGGCACCATGGCCAGCACCGGCTTGCTCCGACATCACCTTTTCTTTAAAAAGAACCTGTCAGTTCCTGTTTCTTGCTTACCTGCTGTGCCATCTCACCGTTTCACCCCAACTACACCTCCTTCAGTTCTGTCTGCTGCATGTGCCTCCATCACCATCTGCACCAGCCAGCCCTGGAAATCAGCATTATAGCGCATCAACGAGACACAAACTGTTTCCTAAAATCCTTGCTGCAGTAAAACTGTAATAAAGTTGTACAGCCCTTCAAAGAAGGTCATTAAAATTTGACAGAATGATAAATCTCTTCACAAAAATGCAGCCATAAACTGAGTGTAGGTAAAATACAACCATTAAATTATTAAAACCACTTGCTATAGGGATTCTAGTTGCTAATCAGCATGACAGTCATTAACCATGACATTATCAATCATCTTATCACCTTAAGCAAGCTGGACTTTGTTTTTGCTGCACAAGACAAGTGACAGTTAATTTCAACGGCTCATAGATGGAGAAGTGAATCAAAGGATGGAGCAATAAAATGAAAAATGTGACGTGCAAATGTGAATGGTGACCCCAACAGTCTGGCCTTCATCAGTTCTGCTAACAAGACTTAATACCTCGGTCATTAACATGTGATTACTAATGTTACAACAATGCTAATGGAAATAAATTAACAAGCAAATAAAATTAGTGACTGATAATGACAGGAGGGCTCTTGAGTGAATGTAGTCTATGAGCCATAGCCTGGGTAATGACTCTGGGCAAATCTTACATGTTGCTGCCGGCCCAAGAATGGTTTTACTTCTTTATTTTTTTATTGTTTGAAAGAGACAGCTCTTTTTCTGACGGAAGAGATTGTTTGCATGAATATATTGCACATTGGCCTAAAAAAAGAACACTGACACACAAAGACGCACACACACCTACACACACACAATATTAATACAACTTATTAATTTTGTACTTATTTATTTATTTATTTTTCTTCAAAAGTATACCTATATTACACATCTGTGAACTGTGTCATAAAACAAGTTTACCCACAAAGCCAGGCTTATTTCAGTTAGTCTGACTTATTTTCACTTGATTTAGTTTCATAAAGTAAAATGACCATAGCTCAAGCTCAGTCACTGTTGCAGCTTATGCTGGGAAACTAACCTGGTCCAGAGCATACTAACTGAGGCTAAGCTGAGTTCCTCTAACTCTGACCAATAGGAATGCATTCATATATGAAAACATTTTAATATAGTTGCCACTTGCCCATTCATTTGATCAGCAGTTTCTAGCCATGCAGCCTTTCTCTCAGGTTTATGACAGCTGTACCTTTATTAGTATGCGTGGGGTAAAAAAATTCGATACAGTATAGTATTGCAATGTTTTCTGTGAAATTGATACATGGACGCCAAGTATCGATCCTATACTATTTGGTAGAATAAAATACATTTCTTTACAATCCACAAGATGGTGTTTTTTTTTAGTTTTTTTTTTTTGACATGTAAAGTTATAAGGATATATGAAATTACTTTGGATTTGATAACAAGTATTTGATCTAAGTAGTGATGCACCAAATCTTTGGCACCCGAAAATGGCATTTTCAGTTTTCATCCGAAAGAGAAATAGGGCTGAAAATGCGAGCAGAAAATATAGACTACATTTAATAATAATATAAGGCACGCCACGCCCCGCATGCATTTTCACTCTCCTCATCACCACTTCATATTCCGCTCTGTGAAAAGCAAAGTCCGTTCAAATAACGTGCCAACAGAAAATCTCTACGAAGTATACATGCTTCTGTTTGCAGTAGCCCTACTGTGCTGTAACATGTTGTAGGCTAGTTCAGCTGTACTGGGCAATGCTGGTAAAGTGTCGCTTCAGTAGGTGCGTTTACATGGACACTTTTTGCTTTCATCAGATTTAATTAATTCTGATTGACGAATACGAAAGTAGTGTTTACATGAACGCTGAATAAAGTGATTGGGTTGATATGTGCGTTTACATGTCATAAGCTTCTGATCAGATTTACTCTTTTTACGTGTGCATGAATATACAGAGTTTCCCGCTGCTGTTGCATACTGTTTTAAAAAGCACACGTGATGTTTATCTACTTCGGGTCCTAATTAGGCGACAACCAGCACATGAACTGTTGTGCTGCTTAACGTTACTTAAAAAAAAAAAAAAAGTGTAAAAGTGCCCCTTCCCGCTCCCAAAACTAGTCATCTGTTAACGAGAGTCTTAAGAAAGGACTGGTGGGACGTGGTCCTGTTCCACTTCACATATACTGATTGAAAGGGGAGTTTTATAATGACAGGATACTTATTTATGACACTTTAGTCACCAGGAAGAACAGCTCATTCAGCGCATCATACGTCATTACGCTATTTCTACGTCACTGTGCATGCGCAGTACTTTCCCGTTTCGGTTTTCAATCTGATCAATTGTTTACATGTCCTCTCGCTCGGATTACAAAATGGATTATCCACCCCTTACAATCCGATCTAAATTTTAATCGGATCTGGCCAATTCAATCCGATTGATGTGTTTACATGTGACTTTTTTATTCTGTTTGTGCTTCTAGTCCTATTACAATCGCATTAGTAGTGTCCATGTAAACGCAGCTAGTGACGCTATGATCTGATAATAATAGCTATGTAGGACTATTAATTATTTGAATAATTAGTCCAAAAATAAATAAATAAATAAATAAAAATAAACTTAAATCAGATTTTGCATAGATGTGAATAAAAATAATATATTACTATTTAATATTAAGGTAGCATTTTACAGTAAGGTTCCATTAGTTAGTGTTAGTTAATGTATTAACTAACATGAATAAGCAATGAACAATATATTACAGTATTAATTAATCTTTCTTAATGCTAATTAATGAGAATACAGTTGTTCATTGTTAGTTAATGTTAATTCAGAGTGCATTAACAGTTAACTAGCACAACTATTTCTTTTAATAATGAATTAGTAAATTCCATATCATTAAAATGTAGTTACATTTGGAAAGGCTTACAAAGTTACTTAATATTATTTAATAAAATAATAAATAATAATTACATAGCATTTTCGGTGTTCAGCCAAGTTCATACAGAATTTTCGGTGCATCCCTAGATGTAAGAAAACATGTTTAATTTAATTGAAATTAAATTTAAGAGTCATTTACTTTCAAATGCCCCAATTGCTGAAGGATGTGCACAACTTTTTTTGTACAAGTTCAAGTTGCACTGTTATATCACAGTATATTGCAGAATATCGCAATATAGTTCAAATCACCAATAATATTGTATCATAACATAAGTATCATGATAATAATGTATTTCGAGCCCTTTGGTGATTCCCACCCCTAGTTATTAGTAGAACATTAAAACATTCCCATCTAAAATTGCTCTTTAAATCATTAAAACATTTAAAACAGTAAATTAAAAGTTAAAA